>NC_058411.1:54617190-54721076 GCF_002201575.2 Neomonachus schauinslandi | reverse complement strand
AGGAGACGAAATCCAGGTCTCCTACTCCTCCGCCATCTTGCTCCGCCTAATGTTTTCTATTTCTAGTGGATAAGCATATACCATGTTTTTTAAAACCAAAAGAAACAGTTTGGGAATGTAATTTTCTTTTAATTGGGTTTGGTTGATGGCATTAGATTAAAGTAGAAAAAATTACAAATTATATTAATACAGATAAAAAGGGGCAAGAATATACTATTGGAGCAATTACTATGATAAGTAAAATTTTCCTAAATATGTTTTATTTGATTTTAAATTGTTTAAAAAGTTTTCCCACATTAGAAATGCATTGTAAACAATATTATGAACCATGTGTCTAATCATTCCTTGAAGATTTACCAGTTTAATTTCCTTATTTTTTTTCCTGACCTTTGCCTAAAGACCTCTTTGGTAAAGCAAACAATTTGTTTCTACAAAACAATTCAACTTTTATCATGTGTCTACTTGGAAAGGTAGTTATCATCCCAGATGTACTTGTGAATTCTCTGTTCTTATTTATCACTTTCTTATAATTGGAGAAAGGAAGAAATTTTTGTTGTCTTCTATGACCAAAATGACTAAAAGCCTACAAAAATAATGGACAAGGAGTGAGTGATATTCAATAGCCTGAGAATATCTTACTGTTTTCAGATTTAGAATTTTATTCTACCCTCTGTCCAAATAGGATTACTGCCTAGAGAAAATGCAAGAAGATTTCATTAGTTTTACTTTGTAAAACATGGATTCACTAAGGGTTAAAGGCATCTTTGGTAGACTGGAATGTGTATGTGATATATCAGGATTATCACCAGCATTTGAAAATGCTTGTATGGAATAAAGTTGGTGTGGGTGTGGAGAGAAAGATTATGATAGAGGTCAGAGAAATGAAAATGGGGATGCAGGTAAAAATTAATATATGCATATCATACATATTATAATATCAGGTCTAATATTATGAATACTATATTTTATAAATCTTAATATACAATGCAATACACATTTATGACTAAATATTTTCTCATATTTATGCATTGTATTTATACAAATACATATACATAATATTGATGGGCCTATAGTTGTATGTAGATATATTTGTAAGAGTTTGCTTATATATATATTTTTTCCCCCAATTGTTTGAGAATTTGGGAGCATGTGTGTGGACTATATGTCCTAGTGCCTAGCCTGTAGGTCAGAGGCACTTTTGATCTTTCTCTTAATGCTTTCTATCAGCCACCTGATAAGGGGGAGGTGTAAGTCTTTCCAGGAAAATGAAAGATTTTTTATCATCAGTTAGACTGATAGAGACATGCGTTATATACTATTGTAAATACAAAAGTTCTTTAAAGGAAGGAGTCTCAGGTTCTCACTTAAGTTTTTAATTTTGCTGTTACATTATTTCCTGATGAGATTTATTTTTATGTCTCAATTAATTTGTAATATGGAATTAGAGATGTATTGTTCCCTGGATGTAGGGCTATTGGGAGTGTAAGAAGGGCTGACACCATGAAAATATTGGAGGAAAAGCACAAGTTAAAAAATAACATATAAAATTTCCAATAATATCACATAAATGTTTAAGGTCATTTGTAGAAGGTACTTAATAACCTCAATAAATGACAATGGTATCACGACTATAACAGTAAAATACCTGATGTTTAAAATAACCTTTAGCTACACCTTCTATCAAGTAGTTGAAGGTTATGTTATTCAGAATCTCTAAAGCTGACTCTACCTTGTACTCAGAAATTCTAGGATTCAAAAACAACCATTTCCTTGATAGGACATTTTTTAAAACATAACTGAGTAGCAGTCAAAACTGAAAAGCACTATCAACTTGAGACCTAGACCAAAGGGTTCTATTGTCCTAGTTTCTCTCTCATAGGACCTGGGTAAATCAATAATTTATTTCTTAATTTTTCTGCATAGAAATAAGAACTGATTCATCCCTGGTGTATTTTCTTTTTCTCCCACCTAATGTGACATAACATGGAAAAATGGGAAATGGTATTCTTGGTTATTGATTTTCTTTAATGATGTCTCCAATCATTTTGTGGTTTCTTAAAAGTCCATTGGTTGTCACCAAATTCATCTAAAATTAGATTTAAAAAATAAAATGAGGACAATCTATAGAATAGAGAATATTTGTTGAATAAGAAGATGATAACGTGAAACAATAAATACATCAGTTGTTAAAGGCCAAAGCAAAGGTGAACATAAATTTTGAAGCTAGGCTCGTAGGCTTGAATGAATCAAGCTGGGTATTAGGGGGCATGATTAGTGAGAAGTGATCATCCTTTATCTAGTGTGGAAGACCAGTGTAGGGCAAAATCTTTGAACTTTAGGCTACTGTGTTAATGTTTGCTCTTTGGAATTATTTACATTCATCAGTCTTAGGATGAGGTCTTGAAGGGGCAGATTCCACTGGATACCCTTGGTTTCACAAAATCTCATGGCCCTGCTTTCCTCATTAGATAGCTCCATATTCTTGATTACCCATTGCCTAGGTATATTAACTAGATCTTATATTGATCTGCATAATTTCCTTTCTTTTCAATTGCCTTAATTTATTAGCCAATATTAACTAGGTCTTCTACAGGTTGGAATTTGTGCTTCATGATCTCTAGGAGATGCTAGCAGCACTGTCCTTGCTGAAACCTTTATCCTAAAATTTGGCGCTAAAAGTTCCTTTAGGAGAACATCAGCAGTAACGTGTAAAGATCTTGGAAGGATAGCACTTGCATCCTTATAACCAAAAAAGCTAGAAAAATTCAAAATAGCCATTTTTCTTAAAATCCTGCTGGGTTTTCATAGTGAAAACTCCAAGAAATATCCCTCATGGCTGTGGCATGAAGAGAAGATAAATCCTTGTAAAACACTGAATCTTGTCTGTAACACACTCTAGTGTTGTAGCCTTATCCCAACTGGGAGAAGGGAATTTGTCCTGCTATAGCCTCCCTTTCAGCTGTCTTGTCTCATTTCAAAAGAAAAAAAAGAGTCCACAGGAGAGAAGGCTTGAAGGATACACATAGATTAAGGACACTATATCAAGGGAAGAAGTAGGAGACTGGGAGAAAAACAGCCATATTACTGAAGAAATATATGTAAATGTGACATCCCTAAGCTTACAGGCCCATTGAATGAGGCCATCTGAGATTTAATTGAAAACTTACAGAACATTCTTACCTACACCTTACCTACACTCTTCCCTACAACCACACACCTCTAGTATACTATCAGTAGATTAACACTGAAAGAGCCTCAGACTCTCTTTGGGGAGGAGTAGTTTCAGAGCCAAATTTTAGAACCCTTTCCTATGTAAAGAAGTACCTCTGGAAGAGAAAAAGAAAGGCCTCTTAGCATCTATCCTGAAGTTCCTATCTCAGGGTTACTCTTCAGTCATCCTTTAACTGAGAACTAACTATCGGTGCTCAGAAAACCCTGACCATGCAGAAAAATGAAAATATTCACACTAGTTCCCCAAAAATTAAGTGTAAAATAATGCTAGTTATGAGTTATGTGTATGTGTATGTATGTACATATATATACACACACACATGAATATGTAGGGTTGAGATATGGAAATTTTTAAAATAGTAAATACATTTGAGTGGTCAGTTTTAGTTTTATAAAGTTAATACCTGACTCATTTATGTATTTTATTTTATTGATAAATGTCTTGGCTATAAGGTTTAATTTGGGTCTATGGCATAGTGTCACCTACAATATAGTTTATTTATTTTTCTTGATTCCAATTTTTTAATTTTTATTTGAATTTTATTTTATTTTATTTTGTTTTTATTTTTTTAAAGATTTTATTTATTTATTTGGCAGAGAGAGAGATAGCGAGAGCAGGAACACAAGCAGGGGGAGCGGGAGAGGGAGAAGCAGGCCTCCTGCCGAGCAGGGAGCCTGATGTGGGACTCGATCCCAGGACCCTGGGATCATGACCTGAGCTGAAGGCAGATGCTTAAGGACTGAGCCACCCAGGCGCCCCTTTTATTTGAATTTTATTAACATACAGTGCAATATTGGTTTTAGGAGTAGAATTCAGTGATTCATCATTTACATAAAGCACCCACTGCTCATCACAAGTGCCCTCTTTAATACCCATCACCCATCTAATCCATCCGTCATCCACCTCCCTTCATCAACCCTCAGTTTATTCTCTATCATTAAAAGTAACTTATGGTTTGTTTCCCTCTCTCCTCTTTTTCTTTGTCCCCTTCCCATATGTTCATCTGTTTTGTTTCTTAAAGTCCACCTATGAGTGAGATCATTTTCTTTCTCTGACTTATTTCACTTTAACCATTCATCAGTCGATGGACATTTGGGCTCTCTCCATAGTTGGGCTGTGGTCGATAATGCTGCTATTAAAAATGTTATTAAACACTAGGATGCTTGTACCCCTTCAAATCAGTGTTTTTGTATCCTTGGGTAAATCCCTAGTAGTGCAATTGCTGGATTGTAGGGTATTTCTATTTTTAGCTTTTTGAGGAACCTTTATACAGTTCTCCAGAGTGGCTACACCAGTTTGCATTCCCAGCAACAGTGCAAGAGGGTTCTCCTTTCTCTACATCCTTGCCAACACCTCAAATGTTGTTTCTTGTTAATTTTAGCCATTCTGACAGGTGTGAGATGGTATCTCATCCTGGTTTTGATTTGTATTTTCCTGATGATGAGAGATACTGAGCATTTTTCACGTGTCTGTTAGCCATCTGGATGTCTTCTTTGGAAAAATACCTATTCATGTCTTCTGCCCATTTCTTGACTGGATTATTTGTTTCATGGGTGTTGAGTTTGATAAGTTCTTTATATATTTTGGATACTAACCCTTTATCAGATATGTCATTTGCAAATACATTCTCCCATTCTGTAGGTTGCCTCTTAGTTTTGTTGATCGTTTCCTTCACTGTGCCAAAGCTTTTTATCTTGAGGAAGTCCCAATAGTTCATTTTTGCTCTTGTTTCCCTTGCCTCTGAAGACATGTCAAGTAAGAAGTTTCTATAGCCAAGGTCAAAGAGGTTACTGCCTCGGTTCTCCTCTACGATTTTGATGGTTTCCTGTCTCACATTTAGGTCTTTCATCCATTTTGAATTTATTTTTGTGGATGGTGTAAGAAAGTGGCCCATTTTCATTATTTTGCATGTTGCTGTCCAGTTTTCCCAACACCATTTGTTGAAGAGACTCTCTTCTTTCCATTGGGTGTTCTTTCCTGCTTTGTCAAAGATTAGTTGACCATAGAGTTGAGGGTCCATTTCTGGGTTCTGTATTCTGTTCCACTGATCTATGTGTCTGTTTTTGTACCAGTACCATACTGTCTTGATGACTACAGCTTTGTAATATAGCTTGAAATTCAGACTCATGATGCCTCCAGCTTTGTAATTCTTTTTCAGGATTGCTTTGGCTATATGGGGTCTCTTTTGGTTCCATACAAATTTTAGGATTATTTGTTCTAGCTCTGTGGAATATGCTGGTGCTATTTTGATAGGGATTGCATTAAATGTGTAGATTGCGTTGCTATAGACATTTTAAATTGCTTTGCCTTTCTGTAGACATTTTAACAGTGTTCTTCCAATCCATGAGCATGGAATGTTTTCCATTTGTGCCCTCTTCAATTTCAATTTCATAATTGTTCCATAGTTTTCAGAGTACAGATCTTTTACCCCTTTAGTTAAGTTTATTTCTAGGTATCTTATTGGTTTTGGTGCAATTGCAAATGGGTTGATTCCTTGATTTCTTTTTCTGCTGCTTTGTTATTGATGTATAAAATGCAACAGATTTCTGTACATTGATGTTGTATCATGTGACTTTGCTGAATGCATGTATTCTAGCAGTTTTTTGGTGGAGTCTTTTAAGTTTTCTACATAGAATACTATGTCATTTGCAAGTAGTGAATGTTTGACTAATTCCTTGCTGATTTGGATGCCTTTTATTTCTTTGTATTGTCTGATTGCTGAGGCTAAGACTTCCAATACTATGTTAAATAGTAGTGGTGAGGGTGGACATACTTGTCTTCTTCCTGACCATAGGGGAATGGGAATGGCTTTCTGTTTTTCCCCATTGAGGATGATATTAGCTGTGGGTCTTTCATGATGTTGAGGTATGGCCTTTATAATGTTGAGGTATGTTCCATCTATGCCCACTTTGTTGAGGGTTTTTATCAAGAATGGATGATATATTTTGTCAAATACTTTTTCTGAATTTATTGACAGGATGATATGGCTCTTTTCCTTTCCTTTAATAATGTGGTGTAACATGTTGCTTGATTTGCAAATATTGAACCACCCCTGCAGCCCAGGAATAAATCTCACTTGATTGTGGTGAATAATTCTTTTAATGTACTGTTGAATTCAATCTGTTATAATTTTATTGAGAATTTTTGCATCCATGTTCATCACGGATATTGGTCTGTAATTCACCTTTTTAGTGGGGTCTTTATCTGGTTTTGGAATCAAGTAATGCTGTCCTTGTAGAATGTGGTTGGAAGTTTTCCTTCTGTTTCTATTTTTTGGAATGGTTTGAGAAGAATAGATATTAACACTTCTTTAAATCTCTGATAGAGGGGTGCCTGGGTGGCTCAGTCAGTTAAGTGTCTGCCTTTGGTTCAGGTCATAATCTTGTGGTCCTGGGATCAAGCTCCACATCAGGCTCTCTGCTCAGCAGGGAGTCTGCTTCTCCCTCTCCCTCTGCTCCTCCCCCTTGCTTGTCCTCTTTCTCTCTTTCCCCCCTTCTCCTCTCCCTCTCTCTCCCTCCTCTCTCTCTCTCTAATAAATAAATAAATCTTTAAATAAAAAAAATAGATGGATGGATGGATGGATGTCTGGTAGAATTCCCAGGGAACCCATTTGGCCCAGGACTTTTGATGGGAGATTTTTGATTACTGTTTCAATTTATTTGCTGATTATGGGTCTGTTCAAATTTTCTATTTCTTCCTGTTTCAGTTTGTAAGTTTGGTAGTTTGTAAGTTTCTAGGAATTTGTCCATTTCTTCCAGATTGTCCAATTTTTTGGCATTTAATTTTTCATAGTATTCTCATAATTGTATTTCTGTGGTGTGATCTCTCCTCTTTCATTCATACTTTTATCTATTTGGGTCCTTTCTCTTTCCTTTCTGATAAGTCTGGCTAGGGGTTTATCAATTTCTTTAATTCTTTTGAAGAACCAGCTCTTAGTTTCATTAATTGGTTCTATTGTCTATTTGTTTCTCTATCATTTATTTCTGCTCCTATTGTTATTATTTCCTTTTCTCTGCCGGTATTAGGCTTTATTTGCTGTTCCTTTTCTAGCTCCTTTAGGTGTAAGGTTAGATTGTGTATTTGAGACTTTTCTTGGTACTTGAGGTAGGCCTATATTGCAATATACTTTCCTGTTAGAACTGCTTTTGCTGTATCCCAAAGATTTTGGACTATCATGTTTTCATTTTCATTTGCTTCCATGTACTTTTTTATTTCTTCTTCTTTAAATTCCCTTCATTCTTTATTAGGATGTTCTTTAACCTCCAGGTATTTATGGTCTTTCCAAATTTTTTCGTGTGGTTGACTCCAAGTTTCATAGCATTGTGGTTTGAAAATATACATGGTATAATCTCGATCTTTTTGTACTTTTTGAGGGCTGATTTGTGACCCAGTATGTTATCTACTCTGGAGAATGTTCCATGTGCCCTAGAAAAGAATATGGATTCTGCTGCTATAGGATGAAATGTTTTGAATATATCTGTTAAGTCTATCTGGTTCAGTGTGTCATTTAAAGCCATTGTTTCCTTGCTGATTTTCTGCTTAGATGATTTGTCTATTGCTCTAAGTGGGGTGTTAAAATCACCTATTACTGTATCATTATTATGAGTTTCTTTATGTTAATTATTAATTGATTAATATATTTGGGTGCTTCCAAGTTGGAGGTATAAATATTTACAATGTTAAATCTTCTTGAGGAATAGACCCTTTAATTATGATATAATGCCCTTCTTCATGTCTTGTTACAGTCTTTGTTTTAAAAATCTAGTTTGTCTGATATAAGTATGGCTACTCTGGCTTTCTTTTGATGTCCATTAGTGTGATAAGTGTGCTAGATGGTTCTCTATTCTCTCACTTTCAATCTGAAGGTGTCTGTAGTGGATCTCTTGTAGGCAGCATATAAATGGATCTTGTGTTTTTGTTTTTTTGTTTTATCCATTCTGATACCCTATGTCTTTGGATTGGAGTATTTAGTCCATTTACATTCAGAATGATTATTGAAACTTACGAATTTAGTGTCATTGTGTTACCTGTAGAGTTGGTGTTTCTGGTGATGTTCTTTGTTCCCGTCTAGTCTTTGTTGCTTTTTTTTTTTTTTTTTCCCACTCATAGTCCCCCTTAATATATTTTGCAGGGCTGGTTTAGTGGTCATGAGCTCCTTTAGTTCTTGTTTGTCTGGAAAACTCTTTATTTTTCCTTCTATTCTGAATGACAGCCTTGTTGGATAAAGTATTCTTGGCTACATATTCTTCCCATTCAGCATATTGAATACATCTTGCCGCTCTCCTCTGGCCTGCCAATTTTCTGTGGACAGATCTGCTGCAAACCTGATCTGTCTTCCCTTGTAGGTTAAGGAGTTTTTTTCCCTTGCTGCTTTCAGGATTCTTTCCTTGTCTGTGTATTTTGTGAATTTGACTATAATATGCCTTGGTGATGGTCGACTTTTGCTTGATTTAATGGGAGTTCTCTGTGCTTCTTGGATTTTGATGTCTGTGTCCTTCCCTAGATCAGGGAAGTTTTCTGCTATAATTTGCTCGAATAAACCTTCTGGGACTCCTATGATATGAATGTTATTACATATTAATAACACTGAGTTCCCTAAGTCTACTTTTGATCCATTTTCTTTCTTTTGCTCTTCTTTTCAGCGTCATTATTTCCCATAATTTTTATCTTCTATGTCACTGGTTCGTTTCTCTGTTTCATCCATCCTTGTTTTTATGGCCTACATTTGTGTTTGCATCTTGGTTATAGAATTTTTAGTTTCACACTGACTAGATTTTAGTTCTTTTATCTTTGCAATAAGGGATTCTCTAGTGTCTCCCATGCTTTTTTCAAGCCCAGTTAATATCCTTATAATTATTGTTTTAAATTCTAGTCCAGACATCTTACTTATATCCATTTTGATTAAATCCCTGGCCATGAATTCTACTTCCTGTTGTTTATTCTGGAGTGAATTTCTCTGTCTTGTAATTTTGTCCAGAAAAGAAAAGATAAAACAACAACAACAAAAACTAGAGTATGGGTGTGTTTTGGTGTGCTTGTTATAAAAGAAGCTAGATCTAAAAATAATAAATAAAAATATATAAATATATATAAAAATAAAAATTAAGAAAATAAAAAAATTTAAAGTTAATAAAAAAGAATTAAAAAATAAAAAGTAGGGGTGCCTGGGTGGTTCAGTCATTAAGTGTCTGCCTTCCACTCAGGTCATGATCCCAGGGTCCTGGAATTGAGCCCCACATTGGACTCCCTGCTCAGCAGGGGGGCCTGCTTCTCCTTCTCCTACTCCCCCTGCTTGTGTTCCCTGTCTCGCTATGTCTCTCTCTGTCAAATAAATAAATAAAAATCTTTAAAATAAAAAAGTAAAAGTAAAAAGGAAACTAGATCCTATTTCCCCTAGAGCTAAAGCTTTGCAACACTCTGATCAGTAGACATGGTGCATAGGAGATGTTTGTGGTCTTCTTGGGGGAGGGGTCTGTTGCACTGATTCTCAGGTAGACTTGCTCTAGTGGAGGTGAGCCTCCTGGGCACAGGGTGTGGGGCTTGGTGTAAGTGGCTTCAGCCTCCACTAAGTGGCACTGTTTTGCTTCCTAAAGACTTTTTCAGCTCTGACGGATCAGGTGAAAATGGCGGTGCCCTGCTCTCTAGGCCCAGCGCTGAGAGTTTGAGCACCACCCCCCCACACTTTAGGAAGCCCTCACAGAAGAGCAATCAGTTACTTCTCTTTTGTCTCTGGCTCCTGTCAGGTCCCTGCCTTCACGCTGCCTATGTCCAAACTGTTTTATCGCAGGTGCAGGACTGGGTTTCAAAACTCCAAATTTTAGGGAATCCTGTGGTACAGGACCAGTGCTGATCCTCTGGGAAGGTTCTTGCCATACTTTTGCCAATTGCTGGTCTGAGGCAGGAAAGTGGTGGCATGACTACACAATGGTTCAGAGTTTATGGCTAGGTGGAGTAGAGAGCCACCACCCAGGCTCTGCCCTCAGCCAGAGTCCCTGCTCCTATGCTTGGGAACAGTGTAGCATGTTGGCATCACCTGGTTTTTGTTTGTCTGTTTTTGCAACCCAAGGCATCCTCAGACCACCCTGTCCACTCATGGGTCTCTGCCCCACTTCCCCACCTGAGCACTTCTAAGCCAGGCACAACCTTGGGGGTGGTGGACTTCTAAAATCTCAGATTTTGTGCTGCGCTGCTTAAATACTTTGACATAGTCTCATAAACAGGGCTCCTTCCCCACCACAGTACTCACAGTTATATCGCCCTCAAATCAACTGTCCATACATCCTACCTTGCAAAAGGTGTCGATTTTCTACTTGTATACTTGCAGTTCTGTTCTCTCAGACTATAGATTGATTTCTTGGGTGTTCAGAATGATTCAATAATTATCTAGCTATGTCCCCAGGATGAGACAAGTTTAGGGTCCTCTACTATTCTGCCATCTTAACTCCTCCTCCTGACTCATATTTTTTATATGATGTTCCAGAAAGGCACCATATTTAACAAAAATATTTATCAGGAGACTTACATTAAAAGATAAGTGAGAGCAAACAGGAGAGGGGCTTATGCTTACGGTTAAGTACTTAGGCTTCTGAAGGAATGAAAGAACTGGTCAATTTACACAAGAAATGTACATTAAAAGACTAGATTTTTTCTTGAGAATGTTTGTAAGCTTTGGCCTTTATACAAAATTCTTGAACTCTGTGCCTTCGGTATTAAACTTAGTTATTAACTGAAAGATAATTAGCTTAATTTGTTGGATGACATTTGTATTTTTTTTTTCATAAATCATCTATTTTTTGAGGCATATATACCCAGCATTGTTTTAAGACTTTCTGTAAAAGCAAAGACTGAAATAAATGTGTTTATTATATTTCAGATATGCCTCAAAGAAAAGTAACTAGAAAAGGTCAGCTGTAGGAAACAAGCCTGCAAACACCCCAGTGTAATGAATTATAACTTCGGCCTGCCGTAAATGCAGAGAATGACTCCTTCTATATCTGAAAACATGTGCCTTGAAGTTTTCAATTACTCTCAGGAAACTGAACATTTCCTCCACAAAATGTCTGACAAGCCTAGCTGAAAAATAGAACTCTGCAGAAGGAAATGTTGTTGGATCACTGGAGTGTGTTTGAAAGAAAAGTAAGAAGTAGGGTCTTGGCTCCTCACGGATGAAAAAGTAACTACTCATGGTATCAAGTCCTGGGGAGTAAAACTACTGAAGTCCTTATCCTGCCATCAGATGACCTCTAATGCCAGAAAAAGGAAGCAAGGATACTATCTCAAATGAGAAATAAATAAAGGCATTTTATAATGTTACAGACTTCAGTTTAAAGTTATGATAATGCATTTATGAATTCCATATATAAAATTATATGGTGACAGCTTTTAATAAGCAAAAATTATAGGAGATGCATAGAAACAGATGAAGACAAATCAAATAGAGAAGAAATGAGGAAAGATCTAAAGCTGTTAATAACTTAGACCTTAAGTCCCTCAAACATCATTTCAAGAATGTCACTTCAATATTTTCTCAAAAAACAGCTATAATACTCATCAGAATTTTTGTCCCAATATAAAAACCAGTAGCAACATTATATAATTTTGTAGCTTGAATTCATACAGTCCTGACTTAGGAGAATTAGTGGAGGCTTGAATCATCTTCTAATATAAGGAAATCTGGAATTGTTCTAAAGCTAGAATGCCATCATGCAGCAAAAGTATATTCTTCTCATTTTGAAAATATAGGTTAAGGTACAAATACATTTTATTGTACTAAAGAAAACTAAAATACCTTCTATTTCAGCCTTATCTTTGACTTTCTTTTCACCAAGAATAGTGCTAAAACATTTTTTTCTAGTGAATGGAAGTATTTCTTTTGTTTAATGCCTTTAAATATGGTGTTTTTGAATGCATATCTTCTAAAAGTTTCAACTTTCCTAAATAAAAGTTAAAATACTTCCTAATGACTGATTACAAATTGACCAAAATTATTCCCTGACATACTGCTCAAAAGGAAGGAAAAATACTGAAATAATATAAAACAATTTTTAAAATGTCTCTTTTCATCATGGGGATACATCATGAATATTTAAAGCATTTGTACTCTTTTATGTGTAATAGGGAAATTTTTTTATGTGTAATAGGAAATCTTAATGCCCCTGAGTACTAGGACTCAACTGCATGGTAATAGGGTTAACCATGAGAATAAAAATAATGTTCTCAAAGAGATCACAGTAAAATGCAGCATAAGCTCTGGAACAAATGAACATTTTCAGTCATCCTCTTTTGTCCAGGAGATGAGGGATCAACCTGTACTTTCCTGTGTATCTCAAGTACATGAAAGTAATTTTTCTAGACACAAAACAAATTTGCTGTTGTATCTCAGTTAACAGACTGTTCAATTTATGTGATGGACATTGATTTTCTTAAAATTTGAAAGAAATGTAGGTTGTATCAATTCAAAAGATTGGAAACCAGATGAATATTTTAATAAAAGGTTTGAAGTGAAAATACTCATAGGGATAATAGGGAGTAGGGGATAAGAATTGAGAAGGCATGATGTTACATGAAATAAGCCAGACTGAGGAAAACAAATACTGCGTGATTTCACTTACACATGGGAGCTGGGAAAAAAAATGTCTAACTCATAGAAACAGAGTGGAATAGCTGTTACCTAGACTGGGAGTTGGGGAAATAAGGAAATGCTTGTCAAAGGATATAAGCCTTCTGTTATAAGATCAATAAGTTCTGGGGAGCTAATGTACAGTATGGTGACTATAGTTTAAAATACCGTATTGTATAAAATTTGGTAAGAGAATAAATTTAAATATTCTCACTGCACACAGTAACTATATGGTGATAAATGTGAAATGATATATAATGTATATATCACAATGTATATATAATATATTAAATCATTACATTGTATACTTTATATATATACAATTTTATTTGTGAACTCTAACACTAAACTTGGTGAAAGATTTTTTTTTTAAAGATTGTATTCATTTATGGGGGGGAGGGGAAGAGGGAAGAGCAGAGTGAGAGGGACAAGCAGACTCTGTGCTGAGCCCAGAGCCCCATGTGGGGCTCGATCTCAAGACCCCAAGATCATGACCTGAGCTGAAACCGAGTCAGGTGCTTAACCACTGAGCCACCCAGGCATCCCAGATTTTTAAAAGCACCTATACAAAAATAAGTTTGATATTATTTCCATCTTATATTAGTTCTTTACCTAAAATGTTTATTTTTGCAAGTTAAAATTATTAGTAATTATATATGCTGTTTAATCACACACTGTTGGTTAAGAATTCTGTTTAAGAATAATAAATGTGGGGGTACCTGGGTGGCTCAGCAGTTAAGCGCCTGCCTTCAGCCCAGGTCATGATCTCAGGGTCCTGGGATCCAGCCCCGCATTGGGCTCCCTGCTCGGTGGGGAGTCTGCTTCTTCCTCTGCCCCTAGCCCTGCTTGTGTTCTCTCACTCTCGTTCTGTGCGCTCTCTCAAATAAATAAATAAAATCTTTAAAAAAAAAGAAAAAAAAAAGAATAATAAATGTGATTCCATTGCTTTATCAGGTTCTCTTCCAGGGTATACCCTATTTATAGCACAATTAAATTTTTGTAATGTATGAAACATTGTACCTTTATTTAACTGTAAAAACTGAATGCAAATAATAGAATGCTAGATGTTAATTATTGAAAGTTATTTAGAGGTACCTGGGTGGCTTAGTTGGTTAAGCATCTGACTTGATTTTGGCTCAGGTCATGATCTCAGGGTTGTGTGGTAGAGACCCATATAGGGCTCTGTGCTCAGCACAGAGTCTGCTTGAGATTTCTTCTCCCTCTGCCCATCCCACTGCTTGAACTCTATCTCTCAAATACATGAAATCTTTAAAAAAAGATTTAGGAAATTACTGCTGAAGTGAGGGAATATATATGCTCCCTCCTTACTTATTAGTGACCAGAATTAACATGAATACATGTTGATTCAGTGGAAAACATTTCAAATCTACCATTTTGCTCTATTCCTCTGAGTGCTATTTTTGTAACAATTCAGGAAAGTGACCTACTTTTTCTGGAGGTTGTAAAATAAATGTCATGCCTTCATATATGTTACTGTAATTGTTCTGCATTAAAAAATCAAGTTAAAGTTTATATTCATGATTAGACTGATTTCCTACCAGGTGAAAAAGATAAACTATAATCACTAGATAAGATGAAGCAAACAATGATGGTGTGTGCTAATGTATACAGAGTGACTGTGCTAAAAGTTTTAGTAACATAGTATAAATTTGAAAAAGCATGCCCAGTACATATGAAATTCTTTTCCATTGATTCAGAACAAGTGAAATAATCCTCACTGTAGGTATCTAGATAAGAAGATAATACTGAGAAGTTTAACTATTTTGATACCAACTTTATTAATTGCATTTAAATTCCATTAAATCATATCTGATTATCCATCTAAACTTGGTTTGGTCCTAAAAAGATTGCAAACACATAAATCCCTTTCCTCTTCCCCTAGATTCCCACCTTTACTCCTGTGGTCTCCAACTGACTAGCTTCAGAATTTTCCTTTATTGTCTTTCTTTTGTGTACAAAAAAACACTGAGTTCCAAAAGCTCTTTTTTGTTTGTATATTGCAATTTTATTTGAAGGCCTTGAAAAAAAATACACACTTTCATGAAGTATTTTGAGAAGGGAGAGGCAGAAGAGAAGGGGCATGGCAAAAGCTAACTTGTCTGTTTTACTAGCACAGATTCAGCAGGACAGATTCTTTACATTCATATAAATGATACATATGAAGTTGAGAGTCCTGTCACAAGATAAGTATTTACCTTTGTATCTCCCACATTTTTTTCTCCTCTGCAATGATTTTATTATAAATATATTCTTTGGGGATAAACAAATATTGTATTCAGGACTATCTGCAAGCTTGCTTTAAAGTAATAAAAATGGAATCAGGAACCACTTAGAACTAGAGAGAAGTAGCAAAGACACCTGCACACCCTAAGCTTCTTTTCCCTAAGAAGTAACAGAGGTTAACAGGGAATATCACATTTCTCATTAGCCTATTCAATTAAAATAGGCCTTGAGTTTAATTTGCCCTGTTCAGTAAGCTGATCTCCTCTCCTCATTCCTAAGAAGTAGAATGGAAAGACAGTCTTTGGAGCTCAACATCAACAGGAAAGATCTCAACTTTGTAACTGCTTTTGTGACACAAAACTGTTTACTATTTACCAGGAGCATCATCAGAGTAGTCTTTCAACACACCAGCCCAGTGTTCATTGTAAGTCTTTTTCCTTCTCTGACTAGGGGCTACTTTCTTTGGTCCATCTCCTAAGATTATAGTTAAGTTGTAACAGTTGAAGTTTATTTGAATGATACAGTGTTTTTGTGACTAATTTTTTTTTCAATCAATATTATATTTGTGAGTATGGTTCATGTTCTTGGATGTAGCTATAGTTAATTCATTTTCATTGCTGGGGAACTTTCCATTGTATAAATATATGACAGCTTACTCTGTTGATGGGCATTTAGGATGTTGCCAGTTGGGTGTGATTACGGGAAATTCTTTAATGAACTTGCACACGTTTTTTGGTCACATGTATGCATTTTGTTAGAAATACCCCTAGACATGGAATTCCTATGTCATGGATTAACAGCAAACCATTTCTTAAAATAGTTAACCAATTTATATTTTTAACTGTCTCCAGTATATGAGAATTTCTGTTGATTGATATCTTCACTAACACTTGGTACTCAGCTGTGTTAACTATAGACATCCTGGACTAAATATTTGTATAATGTGTAGTGATATCTTACGGTGGTTTTAATTTTGATTTTCTCAGAATATATTCATCACCTCTTCATGTGTTTTTGGCTATATGGATATCTTTTGTGAAGTGCCTCTTCAAATCTGTTTTCTTTAGGGTTTCCTATCTTTATGTTACTAGGTTATAGTTACCTAGTTTAGATGTGAATATCTGTTCTTAATGCATTTTCAGCTTCCACTTAGCAACTTTCTTTTCACTCTTTACCAGAGACAGTTAATGAATAAAAGTTATTCATTTTGATATAGTGTAATTTATCAGTCTTTTATGGTTACCATATTTTGTATCCCCAGATATATTTACCCAATGCAAGTTAACGATGATGTTTTCGTAAAAGATTTGTTGTTTTTCTTCTCAGCATTTTATCAACAATAGGCCTGAAACTGATATTTGTACGTAGTGTGAAATAAGTATTAATATAATTTTCCTCTATGGATATGAAATGGTCTCAAAACTGATATTCAAAAGATCTTGCTTTCTCCACTTCTTTGTGGTGCTAAATTCTTCATAACTCAAATGGTTAAACAGGAATTGGTCAATTTCTTGCCTCTCTTATCTCTGTCATGTATCTGTTTGTCTATCCTTGGGCCAATAACACCACTACCTTAATTACTATAATTAAAATAGAGCTGCTATATGTTCTTTTTAAAATTTTCTTCAACAATGTCTTAGATATTCTTGGTATTTTGTGTTTCCTTATAAATCCTAGAACTAGACTGACATTTCTGGAAAAAATAATCTATAGCATCAAATCTAAAAATCAATCTAAATTTGGAGAGAACTGACATTAAACCAATCTAATATCAAGGTATATAATTCTGAGTCTTTACTTTCTTACAATCCTGTCTTATAACACATAGAAATTTTGTACATCTTTTGTTAGTGTTTATGGGTACTTCTACACTATCTTAAGTGGTATCTTTTCAAAAATGGTGTTGTGCATATGTATAAAAATATAGTTGATTTTTGTCTATAGCACTTATACGATCATGTCATCTGTTAGAGTATTTCCTTAAAATCCTTTGTCTTTATTTCTTGCTTATCTCATTGTATAGGACCTTCAGTCCTATAATGTACTAAAAGGGATCATTGTGGTCATCCCTTACTTGAACCTTGATCCCAGAGAAGAAACTTTCAGCATTTCATTATTATGTATGTTTACTATAGGTTTTTAAATTTTTCTTGTATGTGAACTTTATCAAATTAGTTTGACTTTCCTTCCTTTTAAAATAAGTATATCTATTAAAGAAAATTAAATATACCTTACTAATTCTTTAAAAAGTTCATGAATGGATGTTGAATTTAATCAAATTCTTCATGTTTTGAGATTATCATGTAATTTTTCTTAACTTTATGTATTAGATTTGCAGTGGTTGATTTTTGGGTATGAAATCATCTTTGCCTTTCTGATGTCAATGGCTTCAATCCAAGGACCACCACAAAGACATCTGTATTTCAACAATTTGTGTTTATTGATTATTACAGCAAGGGAGAACACACACCTTCGAGAATCCCAGCATGTCTCAACAAGGGGCTGTCAGAATGCATAGGATTTGGATGGGTTAGGTGATTTTCAGGAGTACTCAAGAAAGCCGAACTTTGTTCTCTATTCAGTGCTTTCATCACAAGGGGGCAATTTTGTAATTGGGTATTTTAATTCATCCTGTCCATAAAGTGAAAGATTTAGCCTTGTTTTGTTTCTGTCACTGGTAATGGAATGGCAATAACTCCCATTAACCAATTTCAGGGAATGCTTGGCTATTCTATGGTGTGAGCAATGTTTTGTTTGTTTTTAAGCAACTTAATTGAGTTATGATTGACATAAAAAAGCTGCGTGTGCATGTGTGTGTATGTGTATTTCACATATACAATTTGATGAGATTGGAGATTAATATGTGCTAGATATGGTAATGGGATGATTTTTTATTTTTAAACACAGTGGCCTTGTGTGGTATTGGTATGCTACAAAATGATTTTTTTTTTTAAATAGGAGAAAGTAGAAATCTAGGTGTGATTACCAAGATAGCTTTTAACAATATCAAGTCCTAGATGATAGTGTCAGGCCAGCTCCTGAGTAGCCAAGGCTGCTTTTGTTTTTTTTGCACTAAAATTAATACAGTGTGGTCCAGTTTATTTAATATTGGTTTGGTTTGCTGATTTCATTTAGCAGTTTTGCAGCTATGCTCATGAATAACACTAACCTGTAGTTTTCAGAATACCCTTGTCAGATTTGGTATCATGTTTGTATTGATCTTTGAAAAATGAGTTTTGGACTGTCTTTTGTTTTTTAACTTTATATTTTTGGAAGAATTCAATATAAGAATTTATTGCATACCTTCTAAGTACTTTTATTATATCAAAATATATAATTCCCCAGTAAAAAGTAAAGATAAAGTGTTATAATAAACACAGTGGGTTAATCTATAAGCGCAAATTGGTTTAAAGCAATTCATTCAAAATATCCTACATTAACTTCTAGCAAGTAATGTATTTCTAGGTATCATATCTATTCGAGTAGACTTTTCTTGTATTTTAATTTCAATTACAGCTGTTATATTGCAATTAGCAAAATCTGAAAATACTCTATTTGGAAAATAGCTAATTGTATGTTATTTTACTCAATTTGATAAAAAAATACTATTACTGTCAAAATGTACTAATAGAATAATCTATGACACTGACTTATACCAAACCTATTTTCTAACTATTCTCTAATGAGATAGCCCTCCTAATCAGATCATAGAATGCCTAGAAGAACATAATTGGAGTTCTGCTAATTCCCTGCTGTAGCTGGATTTGGGTAAGGATATTTTTCAGTTGATCAGGAATAACGCCACATAACCTCAATACCAAGACTTTAGATTAGTTAACAAAACAACATTAATATATATTTTAGCACTCCAAAATTATTTGCTTTTGAAACCAAGAGTGAAAAGCTACTAAAATGATACCTATGAATAAACAGTCATGAAACACACCAATTGTGACAAGTCAAAGATCATTCACTGTCTCACACACACACATACCAGCGCATGTTAAACTGGTGAGATCATAAGGCTGGTAAATTGTATCACTGACAATTTTCTGGTATATTTTATTAGGTAAGATGTTACTACTGGAAGAAACTGGATGAAGGATATACTGGATCTCTCTCTATTTCTTAAAACTGCATGTGAATCTACAATTCTCTCAAAACAAAAATTTCAAGACAAATTAAGATTCAACAAGTGATATATGATTGAGATAAGTGAGGCAAATAAAATATAAAGATCTAAAGTATTATCAAGTCTTGATAGCTATAGTTTAAAAAAGGCCTCCAAAATCAGAAGTTTTGACTCTATTTTCTAGTTAATTTGAATGAGCACTTACAATTAAAATGATCCACTGGTCTTAATTTGAAGGAATGGCTGAAGAAGATGCTTAAACTTCCGTGTAATAATACATTTTATCATATTTCAAATGATCAAGTTAATCTCAGAAACAAAAATAAAGCTTTTTCTTTCAATAGATGATTTTTAAAAGAACTTCAGGAGTAGCTATGGCTATATGACCCTTCAATATTCTGTTACTTTTTATTCTTATGAATTGCTGTGTTTATCTCAATTTTAATAGTATATCAGCTATAAGTTAACATTAGGTATACATAAACCAGGTAGGAAAAGTGGGGGCAGAAGTGGTCTTGAGACCCCAAAAGGTGTGTATCACCTTTTTTTTTTTTTTTAAGGGATATAGGGTTTTAGTGCAGTCACTTGAAAAACCGCTTTCTCTTTTCTGTATATTTAACCAGTGTAGTCAGGTTTTTGTTTTTGTTTTATGTTTTTTTCCAAAATTCATAGTATAGTAAAAGGGGGAAAAGAAATGTC
The DNA here is from genome assembly GCF_002201575.2 of Neomonachus schauinslandi. Lineage (NCBI taxonomy): Eukaryota > Metazoa > Chordata > Mammalia > Carnivora > Phocidae > Neomonachus > Neomonachus schauinslandi. Next base: position 54,701,150 of record NC_058411.1, on the reverse strand, counting down.
ATAGAAAGCAGATTGGCAGTAATAAAATGTGAAAGACAAGAAAGTATAGCAAGAACAGAGGGTAGAAATTGGAAAAGCAAAACTAAACAGTCTTTACTATAAAGGCAAGCAGTCACCAAATATTAATAAGAACATCAAAAATTTCACAAATGGTAAAGTGATACATCGTTGATCTTGGATCATTAAAAGTTTATGATTAACAACTACTTAAGACAGGAGGTAAAATAACCTGTTTTTTTGCAATACTTTTAATAATGACAAAATACTATAAAATATTGCCATGGCTTTCTACTATATTTTCATTGTGTGCATATTAAGCACCAGGAAGGTTTATTTTGGGGGGGCTGTAACAATTTTTTGAGGTAGAATATGCAGCTTTTTCAGTCATTTTGAGGAAAAAGAAATTTAGAGGAGACTTTCACAAGGTAACGCAGCATAAAAGCTGAAAAACTGGAAATGAAACAATTTACAAAGGTACATGTATGTAAAACTAAAAATTTAAAATACTTTCATTTTCCCTAAAGTATAGTGCTTCTCTGTTGCTTTGAGGCCTCACATTTGCTTGCTTTGGGTTTAGTATTTGTGCTTAAAGCTTAAAAATTCAGCTAAGTAGAAAATTTTATTCCCATTATTTCCTATGATTATGGTCTTAGCTTCATAGTAAATTTATTTGGAAACTATGTCTCAATTCGTCTGGACTTTGGGTGGTGAGAAGCCCATACTATAATAGTGTTTTAGGAAGAAATTACCCGTATATGTAAGATTAATAGTAGATTACTGAGGAACAACAACAAGAACAAGAGAACTGGAACTATTCAGTTTGAGGGAGTGCATGTTCAAAATTCCTGACAATGCACAATCTCCAGTAGGTTTACCTTGGCTAGGCATATATACTCCATGACATAAAGCCAAGCCAATGAGCTGGGCTTTGCCTCAAACAGCTACATTGTGAGCTGTCTTTTAGAAAGAAAAAAACATCATCTCTGGTGAGGTGAGAGAGGGATTAGTTCTTGAAAAGCAAAGAGAAAAAGAGCAAAACTTTCATTCAGCTTTGAATGAATGTACCAAGAAAGAATTAGAAAAACTGAAACATTTCCAGACTGTTAATGGCATTCCTGCTGAGAGTGTAAGTTCCCGGACTGTGCAAAGGAACTCCGAAGAGTGGTCTCCCAGACAAGAATATTGATTCTGTAATCCTCTATCAGCACTACAGACTGTCAGCATGATTGCACTTGTTTCTCTAAAAGCATTAGCAAGACAATTACCGATTATTTCACCATGGCATTTACATGTTTGTGTCCATCAATCCCTGAAGCCCAGGAAATTGATAATGCATCGCCCAACATTTTTGCTGTTCTGTGTAGGGTATCAGGCAGCCAAAGTAAAATCTGGTGGCACTCGGGAAAAACAAGTGCTGGTAATTTGTTGTGGTTAGTGCCCGGGGCATTCCATGTGCACTTGAGAAAAATGTGTATTCTGTTGCTGTTGGATGGAATCTTCCATATATGTTTGTCAAGTCAGTTGGTATTAAATATGGTTCAATTCTAATGTTTTCTTGTTAATCTGTCTGATTAAATTAGGTACACAAAAGAGGAAAATTTCATCAAGTATGCTTGGCAATGAAGAAATCAGAATGGGCTTTTTTTGCTTTAGGAAAATATTTTGGTCAGTAGGGAACAAAAGAACGTGCAGCTTTATATTTTAGTCTTGTTAATGGACTAAACATTATAATCACACATGCCTGTAAATTATCATTTTTTATTTTTTAAGATTTTATTTATTTTTGAGAGAGAGCATGTGAGCAGGGAGGGGCAAAGGAGGAGGGACAAAGAATCTGTATCGTTCCAATTTTAGTATATGTGCTGCCGAAGCGAGCACGGAGGGACAAAGAATCTGAAGCAGACTCTGCCCTGAGCCTGGAGTCCTGACATGGGGCTCAATGCAGACCATGAAATCATGACTTAAGTGGAAACCAAGAGTCTGATGCTTAACCGACTGAGCCACCCAGGCACCCAAAATTATCATTTTTAAAATTTTAATTCCAGTGTAGTTGACATACAGTGTTATATTCATTTCAGGTGTACAATGTAGTGATTCGACAATTCTATACAATACTCAGTGCTCATCATGATAAGTGTACTCTTAATAGGCTATTTTTCTTTCTCTGACTTATTTTGCTTAGCATTATACTCACTAGCTCCATCCATGTTGTTACAAATGGCAAAATTTCATTCTTTTTATGGTTGACTAATACTCTATTGTGTATATATACCATCTCATCTTTATCCATTCATCTATTGTTGGATACTTGGGCTGCTTCTATAATTTGGCTATTGTAAATAATGCTGTCATAAACATGGGGATGCATCTATCTTTTGAGCTAGTATTTTCATCTTCTTTCGGTAAATTCCCAGTAGTGGAATTACTGGATCACAGGGTAACTCTATTTTTAATTTTTTGAGGAAACCCCATACTGTTTTCCACAGTGGCTGTACCAGTTTGCATTCCCACCAACATTACATGAGGTTTCTTTTTTCCATGTCTTTGCCAACACTTGCTTTTTCTTGTCTTTTTGATTTTAGCTATTCTGACAGATGTGAGGTGGTATCTCATTGTGGTTTTCCATTTCTCTGATGATGAGGGATGTTGCACATCTTTCCATGTGTCTGTTGGTCATCTCTGTTTTCTTTGGAGAAATATCTGTTCACATCTTCTGCCCCTTTTTAATTGGATTATTTGTTTTTTGAGTGTGGAGTTGTATAAGTTCTTTATCTACTTTGGATACTAACCCTTTATCAGATATGCTATTTGCATATACCTTTCAGTTTTGATGATCCTGTCCTCTGTTGTGCAGAGGCTTTTTATTTTGACATAATCCCACATGAGCCTGTAAATTAGATTTTGTATATGAAGTACTGAGTGAAAAATAAAACTGGCCTTTTTATATGTACTATAATTTACTTGGCCATTTTCTTAATATTGGCTTTTTATCCTAAATATTTTTTAAGGATTTTATTTACTTATTAGAGCAAGAGAGAAAGAGAGAGAAAGCACGAGCAGGGGGCAGGGGTAGAGAGAGAGGGAGAAGCAGACTCCACGCTGAGCAGGGAGCCCGATGCTGGACTCGATCCTAGGACCCTGAGATCATGACCTGAGCCAAAGGCAGACACTTAACTGACTGAGCCACCCAGGTGCCCTTTTTATCCTAAATATTGACATCACTTTCAAATAATTACAATTAAGATGTTCATAAATAATTTGCTTGCTTATGTATTTGTTTACTTAGGATTAATAGAACTGTTGGGTCAAAGTTATGGTATCTCATGTATTATGAGTCTTTTTAAAGAAATGTTGGGGGGGAGCCTGGGTGGCTCGGTCATTAAGCGTCTGCCTTCGGCTCGGGTCATGATCCCAGGGTCCTGGGATCGAGCCCCACATCGGGCTCCCTGCTCGGTGGGAAGCCTGCTTCTCCCTCTCCCACTCCCCCTGCTTGTGTTCCCTCTCTCGCTTTGTCTCTCTCTGTCAAATAAATAAAATCTTTAAAAAAAGAAAAAGAAATGTTGGGCCAGTGAACTTCTTAGTAATAAGGTATGACAATGCTTAATTGATTACTCTTATTAAATTAAAATAATGTTTTTCAAGATTTTCCTTTACTACTAAATGGAACACAGGTTTCACAAACCAACTTATTCGTGAAATTTATTGTATAAAAGCATCCAGGGGCACCTGGGTGGGTCAGTCGGTTAAGCATCTGCCTTCAGCTCAGGTCATGATCCCAGAGTCCTAGGATGGAGTCCCAGGATCGAGCCCCACATCGGGCTCCCTGCTCAGCAGAGAGTCTGCTTCTCTCTCTGCCCTTCACCCTACTTGTGCTCTCTCTCTCTCATTCTCACTCTCTCTCAAATAAATAAAATTTTAAAAAAAGCATATCTTCAAGGAAGATAATTGTAAAAATATACATAACCAACACTGGAATATCTAAGTACATTAAGCAAATGCTAACAAATGTGAAGAGAGTAGTAGAAAAATGTTCAATACCCCAGTGCCATCAATGGAGAGATCATTCAGACAGATTAACAAGAGAACATTAGAATCAAACCGTATTTAATACTAACTGACTTGACAAACATATATAGAAGATTCCATCCAACAACAACAGAATACACATTTTTCTCAAGCACACATGGAATGCCCCAGCACATTAATCACATAACTTGATACACATTTATTAATTTTGTATAGTATGTATCATGTCCTGTAATTACCATTCCTATAAGGAATTTGTATTGCAAAGGAATCTCATTTGCCAGAGGTACCGTTTCTGGATCCAGTGCTTGATCCTTTTTCTGTGATTATTTAAAAAATGAACTATAAAAAATTACAAAATAGAAAAAAATGCAAATAAGTACATGAAATTATTTTTAACCTTTTAGAAATAACAATTTTTATCTAATATTTTGGCATACACACTTTCATTCTATTGATCAAAATTATAATCATGTCTACTCGTTCATCTCTTTTTATAAAGAGATTCACATTTTTCTGTGACTTTAAGTGGTTTTTAAAATCAGGATTCTTAGCAGTTATCAATTACTTTAGTTTATTTGTCAAAAGGTTGTAAATATTAAATTTAAACATTCTAAATATTAATGATCTAAATGTTAAATGTTTTTATCATTTTTTTTAAAAGCTAGTATTGCCAATTTCTGTCTTTATATTGGTTAAGTGGATTTTGCTAAGTTGAAGTATGAACAGCTATATATATTTTTTTAACTGAATTTTTTCATTCCTTATTCTTTTTCAAACTAATTGCATTGGTTGCTCATTTTTTCCATACTAATTTGTTAAGAATATATATACATATATATATGTAGTATATTAACATTTTATGTATTTTTTCTTTTTATATTTAAAATTAGACTTGTGTCGTTTCTCCTACACACATTTAAAAACATGTATATTTGTGTCATCAAATCTACCAATATTTTCACTTATAATTTCTTTGTATGCTTAGAAAAGCATGCTCCGTTATATACACCTATATAAATATTCACCCATATTTTTTCATTGTTTTATAGTTTTAATTTTGTTTAACCCTTCACTCTATTTGAAATTCAAAAATTTAGCTTATAAGTAATGTAATTTTTTAATATATCTTGGCAATGTGTCCCAGTACCATTTTCTAGGATGTCCATTACTTCACTAATAATTTGTTTCATTCACGCACAATCTCCCATTATTGCTGCTAGTCATTTATGGTCAGGCACTCAATCCAAACAGTAAAGAAGCCCTTAGGCCTACTTCCAGATGATTAACAACAGGGGAGGGCAAGGATTCACTCTGCTGATTGGCAAATGGCCTAGAAGAAACGAAACTTAATCTTCAAAGGAGAAAAATAAAATAAATACACATTTCAAAAATTGAGTTACTCCTATTATCTAAGCTGGACCATAAACATTCATTCCTACACAAGATGGAGTGGATTTAGTTCCTATTGGCCAGTATGGACATTGAGATATGACTGTGTGGTGGTCACGTGTAGAAAAACAATTACCCTGCAACCAATGTTGACCACTGGAGTATGGCATGAGCAACTGCTTGTCTGGCAGCGACTTTGCCCAGTTTGATAATATCACATGCTATATATTATTACTGGTTAGGGCCTTCCTAGATTATATATATTAAGTCAATACAGATATAGATACATAGAAATATACAGTTGAAATTAGCATTTTCCTCATTTTCTTATATCTATTATTACTAGTATAAATGTTACTAGGTGAATATATATATTTTTTAATCTGGAAAAGATGTTCAGTTTTATTAAGTTTTTAGTCTGTTAGAATAATATTTTTCTGAGTAATAATAAATGCTATTTAAACTTAGCAACTGATGTGACCAATAGAACTTCTACACTGTACCTTTTCTCTTTACGCATACTTAAAACCTTTCCCCTACAAATGAAAAATTTCCCCCTTTATCATCTAATTTTCTCTTAATATTGTGGGTAGAAGCTCTGGTTAATACACTGTTATTTTTATACTAAGAAAATCATGCTGTAATATCTTCTATCTTAAACTGAACTACCTTTTTTTACCGCTATGTACTTTCAGCTTCACACTTGTCTATCCTCTTTCATAATTAAGCTTTTAAAAAATATCTGAAATTGTTTCCATTTTACTTTTTCATTTTAAATATTTAAACAATAATCAAGTCATAATAAATATAGGCTAAATAGTTGCATTTTACTACAAACCTCAAACTGAAAGCAACTACCCCTTGGCCTTTACTCCCTACCTCTCAGGTCCCATTTTTCAGTGGCCACAATCTTACTCATTTTGGCTAGTGTTTATTATCTCCATAATTTTGGGTTTAAATAAATAACTAAACTTGTTTGCTATGTTACATATTTATAAATAACTCAAGGTAATTGCAAAAGCTATATGGAAATAGTTGTCAAATCAAAAAAGAATTTAAGCTTTTTCTAAGTTGATTAATACAAGTAAAATATCATTAATATAAATTTGTAACAGGAAGGATTAGAAGTTTCTGGAGAGGTATCAGTACCTTCACTGTCTTAATATGTCTTTGCCCTCAAGATAAATATTGATCAAATCCTCATGAAATCTATCCCAAAAGATAATTTTACATTTTTCCATTTGATATTTTTACTACAAGGAATTAATCAGAGTCATTAAGTCATATCACTAGCAGTTTTAATTTTTTCTCATGTATACTTCAAGTTTCTGAAGAGTATAGTTTAGACATTAAATCTTCAACAAGGAAGGACTGTTTTAGAGAGACTGTATCAGGTAGCCTGAAATATTGATTGTACAAGGGGTGCCTGGGTGGCTCAGTTGGTTAAGCATTCACCCCTTGGTTTTGGCTCAGGGCCAGTCAGGCTCTGAGCTCAGTGAGGAGTCAGCTTGAAGATTCTTTCCCTCTGCCCCTCACCCCGTTGGTGCATGCGTTCTCTCTCTCTGATAAATAAATCTTTAAAAAATATTTATAGTACAAGAAATAGGCTCTGGGTATAGGCCTTGGAGTTCTCAGAGTACCAGTACTTGGACAACTTGCAGATTATACCACAGTACAGACCCAGAATTTTAAAGCTTCTTATTAGTTTAAAAAGGGATAACCATGAAATCAGATTGCAAGCAGAATTTATTATGTAGGGTGGAAGGGACTGTTAGAATAATAAGGTATTACTAATTGTTATTTTGGAATATTTTCACTATATTTTTAAATATTCCATTTTCCATGTATGGGGAGGTTTGTCATTCTTCATCTATTTTTAGGCCTCAATTTCTTCAATTTAATAGATCATACTTATTCAAACTACAGTGGGACATCTTTTAAATGGCAAATTGTTCTCACCCCTTGAAATTTTGGAACAAATACTTTGAGTTCTTTTTACTTTTTATAGCAATGTAGTTTTTTTGCATAGGTTCATTAAGAAACCATCCTTCTCTTTTAATTTGGTAAGTAGTTTGTGTAACATATATACACGTACACATTTAAGTTTTAGAGTCTGATTTTATATGTATAATAAAACTTTGGATCAGTTTTATTTTAATTTAAAAAATCTTTGATATCTATGCCTAAAATCTTTGTACGAAATTCATTTAAAAATCTTAGAAAAGTATACATATATTCTCTGTGTGTGTGTGTGTACATATGTATATACATATATATAAATTTCTAATTCTGATTTTTAATTCTGTTGATGTTGGTGAATGTGGTAAGATATGGTAGATTTTTGCCAATATATGATGTTGTTAAAGAATATGCATATATAAGAGATTATATGTATATTTCTTACACATGAGAGGATCTCTTTCATTCTTCCCCAGGGAGCCATCTTTCTTAGAACCCCTCTTCTTCCAGTTTAAATTGGTTTCTCTTGGTCCTGCTGCACAGCTATCATTGTGGTAGGAATTTTCTTTTCCTCTCACCAGTTAGGCCTCTTGTTTCCTAGATCCTCTATACCCACTTTTCATTGTGATGGAGCAAATCCAGTTAATCTTTCTGAGTTCTCTGAAAACAAGTGAATGGGAAATACTATTTCCTTGAGAAATTAATATAAAACACCTATCTTGGTAGTTTGGCTTAATATAGACCATAGTCAGTAATTTTTCAACTAAAAATTTTAAATCACTTTCTTGATATTTCAGTTACAGTATCTAATGCTTTATGGTTCTTGATTATGGAAAGTCAAATTATTTTTCTCTCTGTGAGCTTTTATGTTCCTTATCCTTGGTGTGCTAAAATTTCATGATTTCTGTGCCTCGTGGTGTGTGTCTTTGTGTGTGAGTGTAAGTGTGTGTGGACTTTGAACAATTATGTAGATAATTTCCCAGAAACAATAACTGATATCTAATTATTTTTTTAAACAAATATCTTGCTAAGCTGATTGAGTGCCTAGTTCTGTCCTTGTCACTGATCCTTATTCTTTAGAATTTGATAAAAGTCAGTTAATTGACCAGAGAAATATAATCTATTTTTGAGTTTTCCAGGTCTCTGGTTGTTGCTGCTACTGAGCTAGACTTTGACACACAGATTTGAACACAAGTTGTTTATTGGGGAACAGTGATAGGGGATTAGGACAGTGTGAAGGAAAGCTAAGAAAGCCACCAAAGAATGTATTAGACACTGGATATTATTAGCATCCGCTGTGGTTATCTGGAGCTTAATCCCTCTGTGGAACTCTGTGAGTCTATCCCCAAGGCACCAATTTCCAAACATTTACAATCTGCCCTCTGGGCCAAAAGACAGCCCCCAGGCAAAGTCCTAGAATCTGATGTCAGAAGAAGGGCTGTATATTCTGTGCTGAGTGGATGATAGGCAGGGCACCTGCTCCCCCAATCCCCAATAATAGTACCCATGTTTAACTGCAGAACATTTTTGTTCTATAAATAGTGTCTTAGTGATTATCAGCTGGGGTGACAGAGCATAAGGAAGAATCTGACCTATGCTTTAGCGTAAGAGGGTTCAAGTTGAACATTGGGATGACACTTGAGGTAAGACTCCCCCATAAATAAGGGAACATTAGATCACTCTTTTGAGAATAACTCTTTTGAGATTAAAGTATACTAGTTTTCCTGAATTCATATCATTGGAATATAGGCACTAAGAAGTTACTTCTTTGTAGTCAAATCCTTGCATTCATTATACTTCAGACAGTTTGATACTTACAAACTGCTACACTATTAGACATTCTTCCAAATTCTTTATTGTAGTAGTACTATTTATAAGTGTGGCATATTTAGGATAATAATTGTTTTCAGAAAAGTAGATGGTAAGCTCATTCCAGGGCTATTAATATTAACATTTATTCAAAAGATCAAAAGAATGTGCATGTATTATTTTCTTGGTTTAGACGCCTCCACAGTTTCTACTAGTTCTCACTCAAAGAAACATTCCTTTAACATTTGTGTCATTTATACTACACTGCTTTGAATACAAAGTGGCAGAAAAAGAACATTTTATAGAAGTACTATTTCTAAGACAACTTCAGTATTGTCCTTGGAGACCCTTTTAATTTTTCCCAAATTAGTGCCATGAATCCTTAGCACCTCGTATGTGCTCCAAAATCATCTCATTTCAGGTCTCTCTCTACATAGCATATATAATATAATATATAATATAGATATATATATGTGTATATATGCATGTATATATGTATGTGTGTATGTATATGTATGTGTATGTATATGCACATATATGTATGTAAATATGTATATGTATACATGCGTGTATATATGCATGTATATATGTATATATTTATATGCATGTATATATGTATGTATATATATTTATATGTGTGTGTGCATGTTTATGTATGTATCTTCCTCCTCTGCAGTTCACTGGATTATGTTTCTCTTCATTGATAATTCCAAAAGTGTAGGTTATACTGTTAATGGCCATCAAAGTTTCTAGAACTGCAACTCTGCCTTGTCTGTTGTCTTATAATGTTCCTCATTTCCTATGCCATGGGCTTGGCTGTCTATACCACCTCCTGTTGATCATACCAATTACTGCAGTTTTAAACCTACCTATTTACATACCTACCTAATACAGTAGTTACTGCTCAGCCACAAGTGAATATTGAGCATTTTAAATGGGGTTTTTGTGACAGGTACAGATTTTCTGAACTTTTGTGTATTTATTTTTTTAAAGATTTTATTTATCTATTTGACAGAGAGACACAGTGAGAAAGGGAACACAAGCAGGGGCAGTGGGAGAGGGAGAAGCAGGTTTCCCGCGGAGCAGGGAGCCCGATGCAGGACTCGATCCCAGGACCCTGGGATCATGACCTGAGCCAAAGGCAGACGCTTAACTGACTGAGCCACCCAGGTGCCCGATTTTCTGAACTTTTAATTTAAAAAATGATCTTTGAGTTATTGAAAAACCCTTAAGTATGTTTAGAATAACTTCATTATATGAATCTACTTTTTCACTTGCACATTTAATTTTTTTTTAAAGATTTTATTTATTTGTCAGAGCACGAGCATGGGGAGTGGCAGGCAGAGCAGGCAGAGGGAAAAGCAGGCTCCCCACTGAACAAGGAGCCCGAAGCGGGACTTGATCCCAGGGCCCTGGGATCATGACCTGAGTTGAAGACAGATGCCCAACCAAGCCACCTAGGCATCCCTCACTTGCACATTTAAAAACAAAAATCTAAATGCAGTCAGTTATTTCAAAAAAAAAAAATTAACGTTGATTTGGGAAGTGCTGTAAGTGTAAAATACAGCCCAGGTTTCAAACTTTTTCTTTATATCATGTGGTAAACAGAAAACTTAAAATTACATATGTGCCTAGAATTATAATTCCATTGGACATTGCTATTTTGCACTCTAAAGACATTTGAGGTACCTTTTAGCTTACTTTAATAATGTTCTGTTGGGGGAGGATAATTTACAACCAAATCTCTTATCAATCTCTCTGCAAATATAAAGAGCTAAGGAAACAGTTTTTATAAGCTGTTAATTAAAAAAGCATAAAATCAGAATGTAATGCACATCACAGGAAATCTGCTAAAGAGATTACAGGATAGAAAGTCTCCTGTCATATAGTGGGTATATGCAACACATTTTATGCACGTTCTCTAAATGGTAACTAGTCTTCAAGTTAGAGCACTGGATAGCACCTCTTGTCACATGTTGTTCATTCTCAGTTCACCTGGTAATTGGGATAGCTGTCTGTGATGGCTAATTGCCTTTATCTAAAAGAAAAATAAATTTTTCATATGTCACTCAAATAGGTATGTTTGCAACTTGCAGCCCAGCTGAAGTTAGGCTCCTACTCTCCCAGGATACTGCTTCTGGACAGTGACCAGGGAGGGTCTCACTGTGCTCTGGATGGTACCGGTTTGTCCCAGAAAAGCAGTCACACAGCTGGGCATGGGTTTGGATTTTATGGGAAAGCATAGCAAGAAGCTGGCATCCAGGTTAGCTATCCTCCGAAAGCAAGCAAATTATGTTCCTCTGTTCCTATGCTAATGAACAGCAGCTCAGTGGTGCCTACTGGCTCTTTTGTCCGCTAAGAGGCACTGCTGCCTCTCCCAAATGCACTCCAAGGAGGGGAGCTATCTCCCCCTGCACAACCCAGGGGATCCTCAGAGCACCCTGTCTACTCCCTGGCCTCTGCCCCCCTTCTCCACAGGAGCACCGCTATGCCTGCCAGGCTATACTCGGTGGGGGTTGGTGAGGACTTCTGAAACCAGACTTTCCTCTCCACTGCTTGTAAAAATTTCAGATAATCAGCTCCTCTTGTTTTCCAAGTCAGTGGTTTTGGGGAAGTGTTTTTCTTTTTCTTTTTCTTTTTTTTTTAGAGGAAGAAAGAGTAAGAAGAGGGGCACAGGGAGAGGGAAAAAATCTTAAGCAGGCTCCATGCCCAGTCGGATCCTGACACGGGGCCAAATCACAGGACCCTGAGATCATGACCTGAGCTGAAATCAAGAGTTGGATGCTTAACTGACTGAGCCACCCAGGCACTCCAGGAAGTGTTTTTCTTTCTTTCTTTCTTTTTTTTTTTTTTTTAAGATTTTATTTATTTATTTGACAGAGAGAGACACAGCAAGAGAGGGAACACAAGCAGGGGGAGTGGGAGAAGGAGAAGCAGGCTTCCTGCAGAGCAGGGAGCCCAATGCGGGGGCTCGCTTGATCCCTGAGATCATGACCTGAGCTGAAGGCAGACACTTAACTGACTGAGCCACCCAGGTGCCCTTTTTATCCTAAATATTGACATCACTTTCAAATAATTACAATTAAGGTGTTCATAAATAATTTGCTTGCTTATATATTTGTTTACTTAGGATTAATAGAACTGTAGGTGCCCCACTCCAGGAAGTGTTTTTCTTATGCAAACCTCTGCATGCTGCTTTCTCTCTCTCTCTCTCTCCTCTCTCTGTTCAGGGCTCCCTCCCCTCCATAGCACCTGCAGTTCTTTTCTCCCCCAAATCACATCACTGCACCTCTTACCTTCCACTATGTGGTCTCTTTTCTCCCTTTAGTTGTGCAGTTTTTCTCTTAGTCCTCAGATCGATTTCCTGGTTATTCAGAATGATTTGGTAATTATGTAGCTGTGTTCCATGCACCCCAATGTTCATAGCGGCACTATCAACGATAGCCAAATAATGGGAAGAGCCCAAATGTCTATCAACTGATGAATGGATAAAGAAGATACACACACACACACACACACACACACACACACACACACCGGAATATTACTCAGCCATCAAATAAAATGAAATCTTGTCATTTGCAATATTGTGGGTAGAACTAGAGTGTATTATGCTAAGCAAACTAAGTCATAGAAAGACAAATATCATATGATTTCACTCATATGTGGAATTTAAGAAACAAAACAGATAAATGTAGGGGAAGAGAAGGAAAAATAAGATAAAAACAGGGAGGCAAACCGTAAAAGACTCAATGATCGAGAACAAACTGAGGGTTGCTGGAGAAGAGGTGGGTGGGGAGATGGGTTAAATGGGTGATAGGTATTAAGGTGGCCATTCGTTATGATGAGCACTGGGTGTTATATGTAAGTGATGAATCAATGAATTCTACTCCTGAAACCAATATTACATTATATGTTAACTAACTTGAATGTAAGTAAAAAACAATTATGTAGATGGGGTTGAGGGATGAGGCAAGCATAAGGTCCTCCTACTACTCTGCCATCCTATCTCCTCCTTAATTTTATTTTTTAAATTAGACACTCAATTGTCCCTGAGACCTTTATTTATTATTATCTCAATTCTTCCCATTAATTTGAAATAGTCATCTTAAGAAACATTGACATACATCATTTTTCCCTTAGGACTCTGAATATATTTTGTCTTACTTTTATTTATTTATTTGGACCAATATACTTACCAAAACTTTCTATTTGTGCATTCACTCCTCTCCTCATTGCTAACAAAATAATCCAGTTTTGTTTGTGCAATCAGAATCTCTTCAACATACCTACCTTCAAGCTGAATATATTACTGAGTATGATAGAGGTTTCCTTGAGTTGGGCATGTCTGCGCTCTTCCATGCCACGTAATAACTCAATATTATCTAGATTCATTTGTCAGGGATTTTGCATCTCCTGTGGCAAACTTCCCTCTCTCAATATGTAAATAGACAATATCTCTCTTTCTTCAGGATACCTTTGAAACTTCTCTGTGTCTTTTGTTTTATATTCTTGTGTGATGGTCAGTCAGGTACAGCAACAAGATAAGACCAAGGGCAGGCTCACAAACACAATTGTAAAATAGTAACAGGTCCTAGAACCAGAAGGCCTGACACTCCATGCAGGGCTAAGAAAACACATCAGATTAGTCGAGAAGGGTGAAATCATTAGGCCAGAGGTTTTATGGGGGTTTTCATAGGAAAAGCAAAACTGGGCAGGGTAAACTGTTAAGGATTGGCTAGTCTGATAATTTTAGCAGGCTCTAAACTATAGGAGTGGTAACTAATTGTCTGGTCCCCGGCCCTGGGATGATTAAGGCAGAGAAATAATGCCTCTTGAGGTGTACTGGCCAGATAAAGGACAAATGGTTCTGAAATGGTTAGTTTGCCTATCAAAGGCATGCTCAAGGCTTATCTCTAAGGATTGCCTAGTTCTCCTTAGCCTGAAAAATATTTAAGGGTGTCCAAACTTTATAATATACAGAAAAAATTAATTTCTCAAATTTAATGAGGATATATTTCGTTGTCTTTTTTCTTTTTGCCTTTCTCTCTCTTTCTCTCTCTCTCTTTTTTTATGCTGCCTGCTCTCTTCCTGGGAGAATAAACATTTTTTGCTGTTACTTTACTGATGAATCTACTTCTCTATTAGTATGTACATGTTGAGAGAGGTGATCATGAGGGAGGGGTTTTAAGCTGAGGGTTATTAACCTTTTTACATAAGATTTCAAATATTCTATCTCTGAGCTCTATTAGTATGTCCCTATCTGCTTTCTTATACATTCACATACACACATATATGTACACAGGTACACATCAACAAATATGTTCTATACTTAAATATATGTATATCCTATAAACATAGAGATGTAAGGAAGTAAAATATATGTTTAAATATTTTTTACCAGAAATCTCAAAATTTAACATTTGTTTCACTCAAGTTTCTTGCTTAATATCCTTGAACTAGACTCTTGTGCAGGATTTCTTTTCTTCAGAAAGTTCTTATCTTCTAAAGAAACCCTGACTGATTCTGCCTCACCTTCCTCCAGACTTCCAGAAAGGTTTGAGACCTCACAGGACCAAATTCTGGCTCAGTATTAGATCGTTGTTGTGCTTTTCAGTATACAGAAGTCACAAAAATTTTTGAGCACTGTTTTCAGTATTTGATAGTATTTCCTGTGGTACTTATATGTTTCCTGTTAAAAACATTGGTCAGCTCTGTCAATATTCTGAAAAAAAAAAAAAAACAACTTTCATTTTTATTTACTGATGTTATTTAAAGAAATTATTTTAGTGGGCACACATAATTTATATTAGATTTGTTTTGAACTTTCTATCTTTATTTCATGTTAATTTTATGTAAGTGTGTATCCTAGGACACAGTTTGATAGGACATTCAAACTGGTATTTGTTGGTCCAGAAAACAAAGATTTTTACAAAAACTTAGTAGTCAATAAATGCACGTGCATGAAAATGTGGAGATGTGTTGCTTACTTTCTGTGTGCCTTGCAACCCCATTTTCAGGTTCCATATTTCCACACTACAATGTTTTCTTCCTCAGGTCTTTATGCAAGGACTAATTTTTGCCATCAATTATGTCTATTGTCAATGTCATTAAGTAGGCAGTAATAGATAAGATTGTATATAATTTATGCTCCTATTTGTAAATGTTTTAATTGGCTTATCCATAACCATATTATTTTCCATATATTTAAATGTAGAAAGATAGATCAGTAGTATTTATATGCATCACAGAACTGTATATCATACTTTATAAGTTTAGAATCTTTAGGAGTAGGATGAAGAATAGAGGAAAGAAACTTTATAAGTAAACTACAATAAAACAGTCTATAGATAATATGGAGTGTGAAGGATAGTTTCAAAATGAAAATATAAAGTATATCTAGAAATACAAGGTATATATAGAAATAGAAATAAGTTTTAAGTTAGAAAGAAGTGCATGACAAAATAAGCTGTAAAATAACCATACTCTTTCTGAAAAAGCATTGCAACTAAGGGGGATATTTACTATTTCTGATTGATTGAGCAGTTTTCAAGAGTAATACCTAATTTATAGCTTTTTGTCCTACCCACAGTTGTTACATATGAACAATATGGGTATAAAAAAATGTCCTTCTCATGGTTTTTCTATAGCATACTCTGCACCACTAAAGGAAAATTACCTTTGTATCTTCCTAAGCTACAATGCTTTTGCAAAAATGGATGTAGTAGAGCTATACTTTTTTTGGTATTAATATTTCCCTTTCCAGATACTTTTTAAATTTCATTTCAGTTTCTACTTATAACCATATTTAAATATATTTAGAAACAAGCTGAAAATTATTTTCTAAATAATTTTATATTTCCAGGAATTGATTTAGTGCATATAAATAAATGGTATTTTTAGATGAATATTCCAGTTGCATATTCATAAAAATAAATTCAGTGATCATTATGCTAGTCTTTCCTCATTTGATCTTGATATTTATCTTCTATTAAGCTATTTAGAAATTATTCTGTATGAGGCATTCTAGAAATTCAATCACAGAAAGCATTCTTTATTTTTCTGAGTGACTAGAAAGCTATTTCAAGTATCAAATTCTCATTGATTTCAGCTTTGTACCAGATGTACAGAGAAAGCTAAAAACATTGCAAAATTGATAATAAGCCACAATTTTATAATGGAAGTGAATTATCTAATAGAAAGTTGTTTGTGAGTTTAAGATTTTCAAATAATTTCCACAAATTCCATCTTCTCATCATCTACTTTTTTAAAAAATAAATTTTAGCAGAAGTATGTGAATATCCACACCAAAAATACTGCTTTGATTTTGATCAGTTCTAGATTAGTTCTATATCTAAATGTATGCATCCCTGTAATTACTTAAAATATTGCCAAAGGCATAAGAAGCAATCAAGTAATTTTTCTCAAAAAATACACTCCACTTTACATAATGAAATTAGGCTATGAGATTCCAAATGTAAAACCTTTTTTTCTCCCCTTTTTTTGTATTGAAGCATAACAATGTAATATTAGTTTCAGGTGTACAATATAACAGTTCAACAATTCTATACATTACTCAGTGCTCATCAAGATAAGTGTCCTCTGGATCCTCTTTACCTGTTTCACCCTGTATCTGCCCATTCCCACCTCCCCTCTGGCAACCACCAGTTCTCTGTATTTAAGAGTCTGTTTTTTGGGGACACCTGGGTTGCTCAGTCAGTTAAGCATCTGCCTTCAGCTCAGGTCATGATGCCAGGGTCCTGGGATCAGTCTCGCATCAGGCTCCTTGCTCAGCGGGGACCCTGCTTCTCCCTCTGCCTACAGCTCTACCTGCTTTGCTCTCTTCTTTTGTTCATTTGCTTTGTTAATTAAATTCCACATATGAGTGAAATCATATGGTGTTTGTCTTTCTCTGAAAAACTTCACTTAGCATTATATCTTCTAGGTCCATCCATGTTGTTGGAAAAGGCAAGATTTCCTTTTTTATGGCTGATATTCCACTGTGTGCATATACATATTTGTATGTGTGTGTATATATATGTATATGTGTGTGTGTATATACATCTTTATCTATTCATCTATGGATGGACACTCAGTTTACTAACATATCTTGGCTATTGTAAATAATGCTGTGGTAAATATAGGGGTGCATATATCTTTTTGAATTAGTGTTTTTGTTTTTGTAGGATAAATACCTAGTAGTGGAATTACTGGATCATATGCTAATTTTATTTTTTTATTTTTTGAGAAACTCTGTACTGTTGTCTCCAATGAATGTATCAATTTCTATTCCCACCAACATATACTAGTCTTATAATTTCAATGTATGGTTTAATTCTCCAGCATAATTTAAGTATACTTTTGATTGTCTATTCAAACATTTTAAGCACTGAAAGATGGAGAAGGATATTTTAAAAGATAATTAAGACATGCACTTTGGGCTAAGAAAGTCTTCAAATCTATAACAGAAAAGCCACACAGACAATATAAATAAAAACAAACAATACTGAGGGAGAATTGCCATCAGTGCATCAAATACTTTGAGGATAGAAAAATTTCTTCTGGTTCAATGATAAGTGTGAAGGTTTTGTTGAGAACATTCCTTTTGATCTGAACCTTTCACATGTCATTTCTGGTTGTGTTATGTAGGAGAGGAGTTGTCACCCAGAAGGAATATTTTGAGTCCAAAAAAAAAAGAAAGAAAGAAAGAAACAGGAAATCTTTGAGTATATTTGTGACTATTACATTTTTAATTTTTGCTATAAAAGTGTTTCTATTGTCATTTTGGGTCAGAAAGTTCTTTGTTGTGTGCTGTCTTATACATTGTGGGATGTTTTGCATACACAGTCTTCACTAGTAGCACCCACCCTCCAGTTTTGTCATCTGTAAATGGCTGCAGACATTGCCAGATAGCTCCTGGAGGAGAAATTTGAGCCTCAGTGGAAAATACAAGAATGTAGATTGCAATAACTTTTAGTGAGTACCTTCTTTGACGAATGATTGGCTAAGCATTTTGCATGCATATCTTATGTAATCTTCACCTTGACCTTATGAGATTATTAGGGAAACTACGAATCAGATATGTAATGACTTCTAAAAGCTGATATCTAACAAGTAGTAGATCATGGCTTTGAACTGTTTGCCTCCCTAACCTGTGCACTTGAACTAATAATATACTCTTTAGAGATCATAAATATGATCTTCCCATCAAGAGATAGGGTTTGCTTCTCTTTTCTTTGAACCTGAGAATGCTCTATGGCTGCTTTAACCAACATAATATGACAGCAATAAAGTTGTACTGGTTTCTGGCCTGTGTCTTGATGAAATTAAAAAAAATTTATTCTACAGACTCTGGAAACCCTTGGATTTTTGTAAACTGACATTACATAATTATGGCTTTGTTTTAGTAAGAACTTTTGGGGGGAGACAGCTATATCTAGAATGGAGATGGATTTGAATACAAGAAAAATGTGAGTTTTGTACTTGCTCTGAAAAAAGTTGATGATTGAAATAGGGGAGAGGGAATTTGGAGGACCTTTCATAGAAAGTGCCATCATATCTTGAACAGGCTTCAAACTTTGGTTGAAAGCCACTATTACCTGTGTGTCCATGGGAACTTGACTTTCTATATGTCCCCATATTCCTAGTGACATATGTCTACTTAGATCTCACATCCATTCTCCTTCCCTGGAGTACAGGCTTTCAGAGAGCAGGAAGTAAATAGTTGGGAAAGGGGAGGGTTTGCCTGTAGTAGGTCAGGTGGTGATTAATTATACTGGAATTACTATTTGTCTTAATGGCTTTTCTCCTCAGCCTGGCCTGCTCTTTCAGGAGTTTTCTCACTCATGATTTGATATCACAGGCTGTCCTCTGTGCTTGTCATCACCAGCATGTCAACATGTTAGTAGTATATATTTGATCCTTTCTTATGAATAGCGTCTGAGTTCTTTCCCACAGGAATCCCAGGTCTATGCAGAACTGAGGACCTATCAGAACAGCTGCTTTAAGATTTCTTCAACTTTTGATAATGGTAAAGTAGTTTCCAAACTAATATAATACAGCTAAGAATTTTATCTCCTCAGAGATGAAGAAAACCTTTAGACAGAAATGTTGCTTAATTTCACACATACTTTATTCAAGGCTTATCTCCAGCCTAGTCAATATGTATTTTCACATTACAAATAATGGTATTGAAACTTAAAAGAAAATAGCGATAGATATGAATTAGCAAATCATGAATAAAAGTGATAGGAAATGTCAGTTTTCTGTATTTTCTTTTTAAATTTAAATTCAATTAATTAACATAGTGTATTATTAGTTTCAGAGGTGTAGAGTTCAGTGATTCATTAGTTGTATATAATACCCAGTGTTCATCACATCATGTGCCCTACTTAATGCCCATCACACAGTTATCCTATCCCCCCATGCCTCTACCCTCCAGCAACCCTCAGTTTGTTTCCTATGATTAAGAGTCTCATGGTTTGTCTCCCTCACTGATTACATCTTGTTTTATTTTTCCTTCCCTTCCTCTATGTTCTTCTGTTTCATTTCCTAAATTCTACATATGAGTGAGATTATATGATAATTGTCTTTCTCTGACTGACATCTCACTTAGCATAATACCCTCTAGTTCTATCCATGTTGTTGCAAATGGCAAGATTTCATTTCTTGATGGCTGCGTAATATCCCTTTGTGTGTGTGTATGTGTGTGTGTGTCTGTGTGTGTGTGTGTACACCATATCTTCTTTATCCATTCATCTATCAAGAGACATCTGGGCTCTTTCCATAGTTTGGCTATTGTAGACATTGCTGCTATAAATATTGGGTTGTAGGTGCTCCTTCAGATCACTACATTTGTATCTTTGGGGTATATACCTAGTAGTGCAATTGCTGAGTGGTAGGGTAGCTCTATTTTTAACTTCTTGAAGAACCTCCATACTGTTTTCCAGAGTGGCTGCACCAGTTTGCATTCCCACCAACAGGGTAAGAGGGTTCTCCTTTCTCAGGATCCTCACCAACATTTGTTGTTTCCTGTCTTGTTAATTTTTGCCATTCTGACTGGTGTGAGGTGGTATCTCATTGTGGTTTTGATTTGTATTTCCCTGATGCTGAGTGATGTTGAGCACTTTTCCATGTGTCTGTTGGCCATTTGGATGTCTTCTTTGGAAAAATGTTCATGTCTTCTGCCCATTTCTTGACTGGATTATTTGGTTTGATAAGTTCTTTATAGATTTTGGATACTAACCCTTTATCTGATAAAACATTTGCAAAACTCTTCTCCCATTCTGAAGGTTGTCTTTTGGTTTTGTTGACTGTTTCCTTTGCTGTGCAAAAGTTTTTTATTGTGGGGCGCCTGGGTAGCTCAGTTGTTAAGCATCTGCCTTCAGCCCAGGTCATGATCCCAGGACCCTGGGATCGAGTCCCGCATCGGGCTCCCTGCTCAGCGGGAAGCCTGCTTCTTCCTCTCCCTCTGCTGCCCCCCCCCACCCAGCTTGTGCTCTCTCTCTCTCGCTGTGTCTCTCTCTGTCAAATAAATAAAATTAAAAAAAAAAAGATTATCGTGATGAAGTCCCAATAGTTCATTTCTGCCTTTGTTTCCCTTGCCTTTGGAGATGTGTCTAGCCAGGAGTTGCTGCAAGAAAGGTCAAAGAGGTTGCTGCCTGTGTTCTCCTCTAGGATTTTGATGGATTCCTGCCTCACATTTAGGTCTCTTATCCATTTTGAGTTTATTTTTGTGTATGGTATAAGAAAATGGTCCAGTTTCATTCTGCATGTGGCTGTCTAGTTTTCCCAACACTATTTGTTGAAACAAGAGCCTTTTTTTTTTTTTTCCGTTGGACATTCTTTCCTGCTTTGTCAAAGAGTACTTTACCATAGAGTTGATGGTCCATTTCTGGGTTCTCTGTTCTGTTCCATTGATCTGTGTGTCTGTTTTTTTGCCAGTACCATACTGTCTTGATGATTACAGCTTTGTAATATAGCTTGAAATCTGGAATTATCATCTTTGGTTTTCTTTTTCAAATCTACTTTGGCTATTCAGGGTCTTTTCTGTTTCCATACAAGTTTTAGGATTATTATTATTATTTTTAAAGATTTTATTTATTTATTTGCCAGAGACAGAGAGAGGGAGAGTAGGATTATTTGTTCCATCTCTGTGAAAAATGTTAATGGTATTTTGATAGGGTTTGCTTAAATGTATAGGTTGCTCTGGGAAGCATAGACATTTAAACAATATTCTTCCAATTCATGAGCATCGAATGTTTTTCCATTTCTTTGTGTCTTCCTCAATTTCTTTCATTGAGTGTTTTATAGTTTTCAGAGTACAGATTATTTACCTCTTTGGTTAGGTTTATTCCTAGGTGTCCTACGATTTTTGGTGAAATTGTAAATGGGATGGATGCCTTAATTTCTCATTCTTCTGTCTCATTGGTCGTGTATAGAAATGCAACTGATTTCTGTGCATTGATTTTGTATCCTGCCATTTTCCGGAATTCCTGTATGAGTTCTAGCAATCTGGGGGTGGAGTCTTTTGGGTTTTCCACATAGAGTATCATGTCATCTGTGAAGAGTGAGTTTTTGACTTTTTTTTTTTTTAAGATTTTATTTATTTATTTTTAAGAGAGAGAGAGAGAGCGCACAAGCTGGGGGGAGGGGCAGAGGGAGAAGCAGACACTCTGCTGAGCAGGGAGCCCAGTGCAGGACTCAATCCCAGGAAACTGGGATCATGACCTGAGCCAAAGGCTGATGTTTAACTGATTGAGCCACCTAGGAACCCACGTTTGACTTCTTTTTGCTGATTTGGATACTTTTTCTTTCTTTTTTTTTGTCTGATTGCTGAAGCTAGGACTTCCAGTACCTTGGTGAACAACAGTGGTGATAGTGGACATCCCTGCCGTGTTCCTGACCTTAGGGGGGAAAACTCTCAGGTTTTGCCCATTCAGAATTATATTTGCTGTGGGCTTTTCCTATATGGCCTTTAAGATACTGAGGTATGTTCCTTCTATCCTTACATTGTGCAGAGTTTTAATCAAGAAAGGGTGCTGTACTTTGTCAAATGCTTTCTCTGCACCTATTGAGAGGATCATATGGTTCTTGTTCTTTCTTTTATTAGTGTAATATATCCCATTGATTGATTTGCAAATGTTGAACCATCCTTACAGCCCAGGAGTAAATCCCACTTGGTTGTGGTGAATAATCCTTTTAATGTCCTGTTGGATCCTATTGGCTAGTATCTTTGTGAGAATTTTGGCATCCATGTTCATCAGGATATTGGTCTGTAATTCTCTTTTTTGGTGGGGTCTTTCTCTGGTTTTGAGTTCAAGGTAATGCTGGCCTCGTAGAAAGAATTTAGAATATTCCTTCCATTTCTATTTTTTGAAACAACTTCAGAAGAATAGGTATTTTTCTTTAAAAGTTTGCCAGAATTCCCCAGGGAGATCATCCAGCCCTCTACTCTTGTTTGTTGGAAGATTTTTGAATACTGCTTCAATTTCCTTGCTGATTATGGGTCTGAGCAGGTTTTCTATTTCTTCCTATTTCAGTTTTGGTAGTTTATACATCTCTAGGAATTCATCCATTTCTTCTAGATTGCCTGATTTGTTGGCATATAGTTGCTCATGATATGTTCATATAATTGTTTGTATTTCTTTAGTGTTTGTTATGATCTTTCCTCCTTCATTCATGATTTTATTAATAGGGTCCTATCTCTTTTTAATAATTCTGGCTAGGGGTTTATCGATCTTATTAGTTCTTTTCAAAGAACCAGCTCCTAGTTTCATTGCTCTGTTCTACTGTTCTTTTGGTTTCTATTTCATTGATTTCTGCTCTAATCTTTATGAATTCTTATTGCTTGGTTTAGGCTTTATTTGCTCTTCTTTCTCCAGCTTCTTTAGGTGTAGGGTTAGGTTATGTATTTGAGATTTTTCTTGTTTCTTGAGAGAGTTTCGTATTGCTATGTACTTCCCTCTTAGGACTCCCTTTGTTGCATCCCAAAGAGTTTGAACAGTTGTGTCTTCATTTTCATTTGTTTCCATAAGATTTTAATTCTTCTTTAATTTCCTGGTTGACCCATTCTTTACTAGGATGCTCTTTACCCTCCAAGTATTTGAGTTCCATCCAAATTTCCTATTGTGGTTGAGTTCAAGTTTCAAAGCATTGTGGTCTGAAAATAGGCAGGGAATGATCCCAATCTTTTGGTACCAACTGAGATCTTATTTGTGACCCAGTATGTGATCTATTCTGTGTAATGTTCCATATGCCCTTGTGAAGAATGTGTATTCTTCGGATGGAATGCTCTGAATATATCTGTGAAGTCCTTCTGGTCCAGTGTGTCATTCAAAGCCCTTGTTTCCTTTTTGATCTTCTGCATAGATGATCTGTCCATTGCTTTGAGTGAGGTTTTAAAGTCCCCTACTATTGTGTTATTACCAATGTGTTTCTTTAATTTTCTTATTAATTGGTTTATATAATTGGCTGCTCCCAAGTTAGGAGCATAAATATTTACAATTGTTAGATCTTGTTTTGGATGGACCTTTTAAGAATGATATAGTGTCCCTCTTCATCCCTTATTACAGTCGTTTGTTTAAAATCTAATTTGTCTGATACAAGGATTGCTACCCCAGCTTTCTTTTGATATCCATTAGCATGATAAATGGTTCTCCTCCCCCTCACTTTCTTTTAAAGATTTTATTTATTTGACAGAGACACAGTGAGAGAGGGAACACAAGCAGGGGGAGTGGGAGAGGGAGAAGCAGGCTTCCCACTGAGCAGGGAGCCTGATGTGGGGCTCGATCCCGGGACCCTGGGACCACAACCTGAGCCAAAGGCAGATGCTTAATGACTGAGCCACCCAGGCATCCAGAAATAATCATATTTTCTTAAAAAAGTGTAAGAGTATAGTTTTATTTTTATTTATTTTTATTTTAATTTTTTTATTATGTTATGTTAATCACTATATATTACATCATTAGTTTTTGATGTAATGTTCCATGATTCATTGTTTGCATATAACACCCAGTGTTCCATGCAGTACATGCCCTCTTTAATACCCATCACCAGGCTAACCCATCCCCCCACCCACCTCCCTTCTAGAACCCTCAGTTTGTTTCTCAGAGTCCATAGTCTCTCATGGTCTTTGGGTCTAAAATGAGTCTCTTGGAGACAGCATATCAATGGATCTTGCTTTTTTATCCAATTTGATACCCTGTGTCATTTGATTGGGGCATTTAGCCCATTTACATTCAGAGTAATTATTGAAAGATAGGAATTTAGTGCCATTGTATTACCTGTAAAGTCCCCGTTTCTCTCTATTGTCTTTATTCCTTTCTGGGCTATGTCACTTTTGGGCTCTCTCTTTTCTGAAAGGATCCCCTTTAATATTTCTTGCAGGGCTGGTTTAGTGATCACAGATTCTTTTAGTTTATTTGTCCTGGAAGCTCTTTATCTCTCCTTCTATTCTGAATGACAGCCTTGCTGAATAAAAGTATTCTTGGCTGCATATTTTTCTCATTATCACCCTGAATATATCATGCCAGTCCTTTCTGGCCTGCAGAGGTCTCTATGGATAGGTTTGCTGCCAACCTTATGTTTCTACCTCTAGCATAAGGACCTCTTGTCCTAAGCTGCTTTCAGAATTTTCTCTTTGTCTCTGAAATTTGAAAGCTTCACTATTTTATGTTGAGGTGTTGACCCATTTGTATTGACTTGAGGGGTGTTCTCTGTGCCTCTTGAAGTTTAATGCCTGTTTCCTTCCCCAGATTAGGGAAGTTCTCTGCTAAAATTTGCTCAAATATACCTCTGCCTCACCTTTCCTCTTCCTCTGTGACCCCAATTATTCTAATATAGTTTGGCGCTATGGTATTGCTTATCTCTAGAATCCTCCCTTGTGATCCAGTGGTTGTTTATCTCTCTTTTCCTCAGTTTCTTTATTTTCCATAATTTTATCTTCTATATCATTGATTCTCTCTTCTGCCTCATTTATCCTAGCAGTTAGAGCCTCCATTTTTTATTGCATCTCAGTAATACCCTTTTTGATTTCAACCTGATTAGAGTTTAGTTCTTTTATTTCTCCAGAAAGGGATTTTCTAGTGTCTTCTATGCTTTTTTCAAGCCCAACTAGTGTCTTTATAATCGTTATTCTGAATTCTTGCTCTATATTTTACTAATATCCATATTTATTAAGTCTCTGGCAGTTAATACTGCTTCTCGTTCTTTTTTTCTGGGGTAAGTTTTTCCATCTTGCCATTTTGTCCAGAGGAGAATAGATGAATGAGAGAACAAAGTACAAAAATATCAATCAAAACCCCAGCAAAATATATACTAAACAAAGGAGAAGGTATCAGAAACCAAAAAAGAAAAAAATAAAAAGGGAAAAAAACGAGAGAATATAATCAAACAGGTAGATAGAACAGGATAATACACCAGGTCCTGGGTGTATTTTGGTCTGTTGGTTAAAAGAAACTAGATGCCAAATTGTAAAGAAAGAAAAACTCATATATATATATGCAAAAATAAAATTGAATACAATGAAAGGAAGCCAAAAAATAAGAATATGTATATATAATGTAAATGTAAAAAATGACAATTAAGACTTAAAGAGTTGATAAAATAAGAAACTAGTTGAAAAGGAAAAAAAGAAAAAAATTTAAATTGAAAGATTAAAGAATCCTCAGGAAAAAGCCTTTAATTCTATTTACTATTTTCCCCTAGCCCTGGAGTTTTGCAGTTCTGTGTGATCAGTAAACTTGGTCTAGCTAGATATTCTTGCTGATCTTCTGGGTGAGGGGCCTGTTGCACTGATTCTCAGGTGTCTTTACCCAGGTGGAGTTGCACCACCCTTGCCAGGGGGCCGGGCCCAGTTAAAGTGGCTCTGGATTGCTCTATGTGGCTTTTGTTCCCTGAAGGCTTTTGGTGCTGCTTTAGAGAATGAAAATAAAAATTGTGGTTCCCCATTCTCCAGCCCTGGAGATGACAGATCGCAGCCCCTTACTCCTCAGTGAGCCCTCAGGAAAAAGCAGACAATGACCCTTGTCTCCCTGGTCTCTGTCTACACTCTGGGCTCACCCAGCCTGTGACCAGACATTTCTATCTAAGGCATGTGACCCTGTTTGGAGTCTCCAAACTCGGGAGATTACTGCTGTGTGCCGCTTCTCCCAGGGAAAGGAGGGAGGGTCTCACCTAGATTCTACCACTTGCTGGACCCCTGCTGGGAGAGCAGTCACTGGATTATGCGTGGTTCCAGGTTTATGGCAACACCCAGCTGAAAGCCCCCTCCTGGGCTCCCTGATTGCAGCCAGCTTCCCTGCTCCAATGCTTGAGAACTCTGCTGCACTCAGGCACCCCCATTCTTTCTGTGATCCTGGGCACTCTGAGACTATACTGTTCCACCTAGGATTCCACCCTGCTTCACCACCTAGTACCTTTAAGGCAGGGATGTCCCTCAGTGGAGCAGACTTCTAAAAATTCTGATTTTTGTGCTCCACTGCTTTATCACTTTCCAATAGCTGATTTACAAAGGCTCCATCCCCCTGCAGTCTGTCTTGCCATATACTGCCTCAGATTCACTTCTCTGCACCTTGTACCTTTCAGAAAGTGGTCGCTTTTCTATTTGCAGAGTTGTAGCTATATTTTTCTTAGATGTCAGGTTGAGTTCACAGGTTTTCAGAAAGATTTGAGAGCTATCTAGCTGAATTCCAGGGACCAGATGAAACTAGGGTCCCCTGCTCCTCTGTCATCGTCCTCCAAGAACAGTTTTGTGTATTTTCACTAATGACCTATAAATGCATTATGTAGAGTGACTTAGAGGTTCTAGATTTTCCTGGACAATGTGAATTTATGCCTATTTTCTGATGTGATTCATAGTGACTCTCTTTACTTTGAATAGGGGTCCCTGTTTGCATGGTAAATTATATGACTCCCAACATCATATAAATGTGCAAATGACTGTGGGGTGTTATGTGGGGGTTGCCATAGACTCAGTTGTAAGGAAAGAATATCACATAACAATCTCTCCCTTTACTAAGTCTAATGACCAAAGTCTCTTTAATGAAAGAATTAACTATGGTTGACATTTCAACTAGAGGGAAGATGTCAGAGGTCTGTGAAGTCCCCAAACATACACGCACACTTCCTGTGTTTTTCATATTTGTATTCCCTAGGAAAATAGCTTTTGTAAGATGCTTTAAAAATTCCCCTAAATTAAAGTATTTAGTATTGCTTGATTAGAATCAGTAAGAGTAACTCTGGTAATATTTGGATTAAGAGTGAAAAAAATTAGATAATAGTAACAGACTCAACTCATATTTATTGAGTCATTTCTCTGTGCTGGATGCTGTACTACGGGCTTTAAAATTATTTTGTTGAACACACAAAATATTACAGATGAAGAAAATGATTTGCAGAAAGTGTAGCCAAATTACTCAAGATGACAGGGGCAGTAAAGGTGGAGCCAGGATTGGAACCTCAGCTGACTCCTTGATCTACATTCATAATTATTCTTGCTTCCATTATATGGTATCAAGGGAAGAATTCAAGTTTGAACAAGCTTCTGCTTTTATTATTTGCTGCTTTATTTTTATTTATTTTTTTGTTTTGTTTTTATTTTATTATGTTAATCACCATACATTACATAATTAGTTTATGATGTAGTGTTCCATGATTCATAGTTTATGTATAACTGCCAGTGCTCCATGCAGAACGTGCCCTCCTTAATACCCCTCACCAGGCTAACCCATCGCCCCACCCCCCTCCCCTCTAGAACCCTAGTTTGTGTCTCAGAGTCCATAGTCTCTCATGGTTCATCTCCTCCTCCAATTTCCCCCAATTCATTTTTCCCTTCCTGCTAGCTTCTTCTTCTTCTTTTTTTACCATGTAATGTATTATTTGTTTCAGAGGCACAGGTCTGTGATTCAACAGTCTTACACAATTCACAGTGCTCACCATAACACATACCCTCCCCAATGTCTATCACCCAGCCACACCATACCTCCCAACACCCACCACTCCAGTAACCCTCAGTTTGTTTCCTGAGATTTAAGAATTCCTCATATCAGTGAGATCATATGATACATGTCTTTCTCTGATTGACTTACTTTGCTCAGCATAATACCCTCCAGTTCCAACCACGTCGTTGCAAATGGCAAGATATCATTCCTTTTGATGGCTGCATAATATTCCATTGTATATATATACACCACATCTTCTTTATCCATTCATCTGTCAATGGACATCTTGGCTCTTTCCATAGTTTGGCTATTGTGGACATTGCTGCTATAAACATCAGGGTGCACATACCCCTTTGGATCGCTATATTTGTATCTTTGGGGTAAATACCCAGTAGAGCAATTGCTGGGTCGTAGAGAAGCTCTATTTTCAACTTTTTGAGGAACCTCCATATTGTTTTCCAGAGTGGCTGCATCAGCTTGCATTCCAACCAACAGTGTAGGAGGGTTCCCCTTTCTCAGCACCCCTGCCAACATCTGTTGTTTCCTGACTTCTTAATTTTAGCCATTCTGACTGGTGTGAGGTGGTACCTCACTGAGGTTTTGATTTGGATTTCCCTGATGCCGAGCGATATTGAACAATTTTTCAGGTGTCTGTTGGTCATTGGATGTCTTCTTTGGAAAAATGTCTGTTCATGTCTTCTACCCATTTCTTGATTGGATCATTTGTTCGTTGGGTGTTGAGTTTGATAAGTTCTTCATAGATTTTGGATACTAGCCCTTTATCTGATATGTCATTTTTAAATATCTTCTCCCATTCTGTCGGTAGCCTTTTGGTTTTGTTGACTGTTTCCTTTGCTGTGCAAAAGCTTTCTATCTTTTTTTTTTTTTTTAAGATTTTATTTGTTTATTTGACAGAGAGAGAGACAGCGAAAGAGGGAACACAAGTAGGGGGAGTGGGAGAGGGAGAAGCAGGCTTCCCGCCGAGCAGGGAGCCCGATGCGGGGCTCGATCCCAGGACCCTGGGATCACGACCTGAGCCGAAGGCAGACACTTAATGACTGAGCCACCCAGGCGCCCCCGAAAGCTTTCTATCTTGATGAAGTCCCAATAGTTCATTTTTGCCCTTGCTTCCCTTGCCTTTGGCGATGTTTCTAGGAAGAAGTTGCTGTGGCTGAGGTCAAAGAGGTTGCTGCCTGTGTTCTCCTTTAGGATTTTGATGGACTCCTGTCTCACATTGAGGTCTTTCAACCATTTGGAGTCTATTTTTGTGTGTGGTGGAAGGAAATGGTCCAGTTTCATTCTTCTGCATGTTGCTGTCCAATTTTCCCAACACCATTTGTTGAAGACACTGTCTTTTTTCCACTGGACATTCTTTCCTGCTTTGTCGACGATTAGTTGACCATAGAGTTGAGGGTCCATTTGTGGGCTCTCTATTCTGTTCCATTGATCTGTGTGTCTGTTTTTATGCTGGTACCATACTGTCTTGATGATGACAGCTTTGTAATAGAGCTGGAAGTCCGGAATTGTGATGCCACCAGCTTTGCTTTTCTTTCTCAACATTCTTCTGACTATTCAGGGTCTTTTCTAGTTCCATACAAATTTTAGGATTATTTGTTCCATTTCTTTGAAAAAAGTGGATGGTATTTTGATAGAGATTGCATTAAATGTGTAGATTTCTCTAGGTAGCATTGACATCTTCACAATATTTGTTCTTCCAATCCATGAGCATGGAACGTTTTTCCATTTCTTTGTGTCTTCCTCAATTTCTTTCCTGAGTATTTTATACTTTTCTGAGTACAGATCCTTTGCCTCTTTGGTTAGATTTATTCCCAGGTATCTTATGGTTTTGGGTGCAATTGTAAATGGGATCGACTCCTTAATTTTTCTTTCTTCTGTCTTGTTGTTGGTGTATAGGAATGTCACTGATCTCTGTGCATTGATTTTATATCCTGCCACTTTACTGAATTCCTGTATAAGTTCTAGCAGTTTTGGGGTGGAGTCTTTTGGGTTTTCCACATAAAGTATCATATCATCTGCAAAGAGTGAGTTTGACTTCTTCTTTGCCGATTTGGATGCCTTTGATTTCTTTTTGTTGTGTGATTGCTGTGGCTAGGACTTCTAATACTATGTTGAATAGCAGTGGTGATAGTGGACATCCCTGCTGCGTTCCTGACCTTAGGGGGAAAGCTCTCAGTTTTTCCCCATTGAGAATGATATTTGCTTTAGGTTTTGCATAGATGGTTTTTATGATATTGAGGTATGTACCCTCGATCCCTATACTCTGAAGAGTTTGGATCAAGAAAGGATGCTGTACTTTGTCAAATGCTTTTTCTGCATCTATTGAGAGGATCATATGATTCTTGTTCTTTCTTTTGTTAATGTATTGTATCACGTTGATTGATTTGCGGATGTTGAACCAACCTTGCGGCCCAGTGATAAATCCCACTTGGTCGTGGTGAATAATCCTTTTAATGTCCTGTTGGATCCTATTGGCTAGTATTTAGGTGAGAATTTTTGCATCCATGTTCATCAAGGATATTGGTCTGTAATTCTCCTTTTTGATGGGGTCTTTGTCTGGTTTGGGAATCAAGGTAATTGTGGCCTCATAAAACGAGTTTGGAAGTTTTCCTTCCATTTCTATTTTTTGGAACAATTTCAGAGGAATAGGTATTAATTCTTCTTGAAATGTTTGGTAGAATTCCCCTGGGAAGCCATCTGGCCCTGGCCTTTTGTTTGTTGGGAGATTTTTGATGACTGCTTCAATTTCCTTAGTGGTTATAGGTCTGTTCAGGTTTTTAATTTCTTCCTGGTTCAGTTTTGGTAGTTGATACATCTCTAGGAATGCATCCATTTCTTCCAGGTTATCTAATTTGCTGGCATATATTTGCTCATAATATGTTCTTATGATTGTTTGTATTTCTTTGGTGTTGGTTGTGATCTCTCCTCTTTCATCCATGATTTTGTTGATTTGGGTCATTTCTCTTTCCTTTTATTAAGTCTGGCCAGAGGTTTATCAATCTTGCTAATTCTTTCAAAGAACCAGCTCCTAGTTTCGTTGATCTGTTCTACTGTTCTTTTGGTTTCTATTTCATTGATTTCTGCTCTGATCTTTATTATTTCTCTTCTCCTGCCGGTTTTAGGCTTTATTTGCTCTTCTTTCGCCAGCTCCTTTAGGTGTAGGGTTAGGTTGTGTACTTGAGACCTTGTTTCTTGAGAAAGGCTTGTATTGCTATATACTTTCCTCTTAGGACTGCTTTTGCTGCATCCCAAAGATTTTGAACAGTTGTGTTTTCATTTTCATTGGTTTCCATGAATTTTTTTAATTCTTTAATTTCCTGGTTGACCCATTTATTCTTTAATAGGATGCTCTTTAGCCTCCATGTATTTGAGTTCTTTCCAACTTTCCTCTTGTGATTGAGTTCTAGTTTCAAAGCATTGTGGTCTGAAAATAGGCAGGGAATGATCCCAATCTTTTGTACCAGTTCAGACCTGATTTGTGACCTAGGATGTGATCGATTCTGGAGAATGTTCCATGCGCACTAGAGAAGGTGTACTCCGTTGCTTTGGGATGGAATGTTCTGAATATGTCTGTGAAGTCCATTTGGTCCAGTGTGTCATTTAAAGTCTTTATTTCCTTGTTGATCTTTTGCTGAGATGATCTGTCCATTTCAGTGAGGGGGGTGTTCAAATCCCCCACTATTATTGTATTGTTGTCAATATGTTTCTTTGCTTTTGTTATTAATTGCCTTATATAATTGGCTGCTCCTATGTTAGGGGCATAGATATTTACAATTGTTAGATCTTCTTGTTGGATAGACCCTTTAAGTATGATATAGTGTCCTTCCTCATCTCTTATTACAGTCTTTGGTTTAAAATCTAATTTGTCTGATATAAGGATTGCCACCCCAGCTTTCTTTTGGTGTCCATTAGCATGGTAAATGGTTTTCCACCCCCTCACTTTCAATCTGGGGGTGTCTTTGGGTCTAAAATGAGTCTCTTGCAGACAGCGTATTGATGGGTCTTGTTTTTTAATCGAATCTGATAGCCTGTGTCTTTTGATTGGGGCATTTAGCCCATTTACATTCAGGGTAACTATTGAAAGATAGGAATTTAGTGCCATTGTATTGCCTGTAAGGTGACTGTTACTGTATATTGTCTGTGTTCCTTTCTGGTCTATGTTGCTTTTAGGCTCTCTCTTTGCTTAGAGGACCCCTTTCAATATTTCTTGTAGGGCTGGTTTCGTGTTTGCAAATTCCTTCAGATTTGTTTGTCCTGGAAGCTTTTTATCTCTCCTTCAATTTTCAATGACAGCCTAGCTGGATAGAGTATTCTTGGCTGCATATTTTTCTCATTTAGTGCTCTGAATATATCCTGCTAGTCCTTTCTGGCCTGCCAGGTCTCTGTGGATAGGTCTGTTGCCAATCTAATGTTTCTTCTATTGTAGGTTACATACCTCTTCTCCCGAGCTGCTTTCAGGATTTTCTCTTTGTCTCTGAGACTTGTAAGTTTTACTATTAGATGTTGGGGTGTTGACCTATTTTTATTGATTTTGAGAGGGGTTCTCTGTGCCTCCTGAATTTTGAGACCCATTTCCTTCCCCAAACAGGGACGTTCTCTGCTATAATTTGCTCCAATATACCTTCTGCCCCTCTCTCTCTTTCTTCTTCTTCTGGGATCCCAATTATTCTAATGTTCCGTCTTACGGTATTGCTTAGCTCTTGAATTCTGCCCTTGTGATCCAGTAGTTGTTTATCTCTCTTTTTCTCAGCTTCTTTATTTTCCATCATTTGGTCTTCTATATCACTGATTCTTTCTTCTGCCTCATTTATCCTAGCAGTTAGCGCCCCCATTTTTGATTGCACCTCATTAATAGCCTTTTTGATTTCGACTTGGTTAGATTTTAGTTCTTTTATTTCTCCAGAAAGCATTTCTCTAATAACTTCCATGCTTTTTTCAAGCCCAGCTAGTATCTTTAAAGTGATGATTCTGAACTCTAGATCTGACATCATACTAATGTCCATATTGAGTAGGTTCCTGGCAGTCAGTAGTACCTCTTGTTTTTTTGTTGAGGTGATTTTTTCCATCTTGTCATTTTGTCCAGAAGAGAATAGATTAATGAGAGAACAAAATGCTAACAGGGAACAACGTCCCCAGGAAATATACTCTAAACAAATCAGAAAAGACCTGAAGCTGGGGGAAAAAGAAAGGGAAAGAAAGAAAAAAGAAAAAGAATAAGAAAAAGATAAAAACAGAAAAATAAAAACCAGAACAAAACAAAACAAAAAAAACCAGAATATGATCAAATATGATCAGGCTGATACATAGATCAGTGCCACACACTAGATTTTGGGTGTATTTTGGTCTGTTAGAAGATAGTGCCTCCCAAAATATTAAAGAAAGAAAAACTTATGTATGTAGAAGAATAAGGGTTGATATGATGAAGGGATGGAATATGACTGTAAAGATGAAAATTATAAAAAAATTTTATAAAAGGAATTGAATAGTTGTTTGAAAAAAGAGAAGAGGATTTAAAAAAAAAAAGAAAGAAAGAAAAAGGGAGAGAATGTGATCAGGCAGGAGAGTAGAACAAAACCATACACTAGAGATTTAGGTTATATTTTGATCTGTTAGAAGAAACTATCTCAAAATTTTAAAGAGAGAATAACTTATATATATATATGCTAAAATACGGGTAACTACCCTGAAGGGATAGAATATGACTCTAAAAATGAAAAATAAAAATGTTTTTTAAAAAAGGGATTGATAAGATGTTGGTTGAAAAAGGGAAAAAGAAAAAATCAAAAAAAAAAAAAAGACAGTTAAAAAAAAAAAAACTTTGAAAGACTAAAGAATCATGGTAAACAAGCCATGGATTCTATGTGCAGTATTCCCCTAGCGCTGGAGTTCTGCTGTTCTCATTGATCGGTAAACTTGGTCTTGGCTGGCTGTTCTCGCTGATCTTCTGGGGGAGGAGCCTGTTGCTATGGTTCCCAAATGTCTTTGCTGGAGGCGGAATTGCCCCGCCCTTGCCCGGTCTGGGCTAAGTAATTTGCTCGGGTTTGCTCTCGGGAGCTTTTGTTCCCTGCAAGCTTTCCGTACTGGTTTGGAGGCCCAGAGTGAAAATTTCGGCCTCCCAATCTTCGCCCTGGAGGAGGCAGAGGAGCCAACAACTTGGGGCCCTGCTCCTCAGTGCGCCCCCAGAGAAAAGCAGTCAGTCACTCCTGTCTCCCCGGTCTCCGGCCTCACTCCGTGCTCACTTGGCCTGTGACCGAGTGTTTCTAGCTCTGGCATCCGACCCCATGTAGAGTCTCCAAACCCAGCAGATCCCCATGGTGCACTCCCTCACTGCTCCTCCCGGGGAAGGAAGGTGAGTCTCCCTGGATTTGCCACTTGTTGGGTCCCTGCTGGAGGAGCAGTGGCCCGACTGTGCTGCAGATCATGGCTTATGGAAACCCCGAGCTAAGAGCCCTCTCCTCGTCTCCGTCTCTGCAGCCAGCTTCCCTGCTCCGACACCTGGGAGCTCTGCTGCACTCAGGCACCCCCGGTCTTTCTGTTACCCCGAGGGTCCTGAGACCACACTGTCCCGCAAGAGTTCCACCCCCCGCTTAGCCACCGGAGTGACGTCCCTCAGCGGAACAGACTTCTAAAAGTTCTGATTTTGTGCTCCGCGGCTCTATCACTTGCCAGAAGCGGCCTACGGAGGCCCCCTCCCCCGCCGTCTATCCTCCCGAATGTCGCCTCGGATTCACTTCTCCGCACGTCCTACCTTCCAGAAAGTGGTCGCTTTTCTGTTCAGGGAGTTGTTGCTATTCTTTTCTTTAATCTCCTGTTGAGTTTGTAGGTGTTCAGAATGGTTTGATCCCTATCCAGCTGAATTCCTGGGACCAGATGAAATCCAGGTCTCCTACTCCTCTACCATCTTGCTCCGCCCCCCCAATAAGTGTACTCTTAATCTCCTTTATTTCAGCTACCTGCCCATGCCTACCCCTTCTGGCAACCACTAGTTCTCTATATTTGAGTTTGTTCCTTGGTTTATCTTTTTTTTCTTTGTTTTCTTTTGTCTCTTAAAATCTAGATTGAGTGAAATGGTATTTGTCTTTCTCTGATTTCATATAGCATTTTACCCTTCAGGTCCATCCATGCTGTTGCAAATGGCAATATCTCATTTTATTTTTTATGGCTGGGTAATATTCTAGTGTGTGCATGTGTACATACACATGCAATATCTTTATCTGTTCATCTGTGGATGGCCCTTGGGTTCCTTCTATACCATGGCCATTATAAATAATGCTGCAATGAACATAGGGGTGTATATATCTTTTTGAGTTAGTGTTTTTGTTTTCTTTGAGTAAATGCCCAGTAGTGGAATTATGGTAATTTTATTTCACATAAAATTTTTTTATAATAATAATTTTATTTTTAATTTCTAGAGGGGCTTCTATACTATTTTTTATAGTGGCTGTACCAACTTGCATTTTCACCAACAGTGCACACGATTTCCTTTTTCTCCATATCCTTGCCAACAGTTGTTTCTTCTCTTTTGATTTTAGTTATTTTGACAAGTGTGAGATGATATGTCATTCTGGTTTTAATTTGCATTTATTTGACTCGTGATGTTGAGCTCCTATTCATGGGTGTTGGCCATCTGTATGTCTTTTTCAGAAAAATGTCTATTCAGGTCTTCCAGTTTTTGAATCAAAATTTTTTTTTTTGGTATTGAGTTGTACAAATTCTTTATATATTTTGGATATTAATCCCTTATCAGGGATAACATTTGGAAATATTTTCTCCCATGAAGTAAGTTGCCTTCTTGTTTTGTGGATGGTTTCCTTGGCTATGCAAAAGATTTTTATTTTGGTGTAGTCTCAGTAGTTTGTTTTTGCTTTTGTTTCCTTTGCCTTAAGTGACATATTTAGAAAAAATGTTTCTATGGTCAATATCAGAGAAATTACTGCCTATGCTTTCTTCTAGGAGTTTATGGTTTCAGGTCCCACATGAAGTCTTTAATCCATTTTGAGTTCATTTTGTGTATGGTGTAATAAAATGATCTAGTTTTATTCCTTTGTACATAGCTGTCTAGTTTGACCCCCATTTGCTAAAGAGTGTCTTGACCCCATTGTGTATTCTTGAATCCTTTGTTATAGATTGACCATATATGCATGGGTTTATTTCTGGACTCTATATTCTGTTCCATTGATCTATGTGACTAATTTTGTGCCAATACAATGTTGTTTTGATCACTACAGCTTTGTAGTGTATCTAGGCTTCTGGGATTGTGATACCTCCAGCTTTGTTCTTCTATTTCAAGATTGCTTTGGCTATTCAGGGTGTTCTGTGGTTCCATATAAGTTTTAGGATTATTTGTCCTAGTTCTGTGAAAAATGCTATTGTTGTTTTGATACGAATTGCAATAAATCTGTAGATTAGGTAATGTGGACATTTTAACAATGTTGGTTCTCCCATTCCATGAACATGGAATACCTTTCCATTTGTTTGTGTCATCTTCAATTTCTTTCATGGGTGTCTTAGAGTTATCAGAGTACAGGTCTTTCACTGTCTTGGTTAAATTTATTCCTTGATATTTTATTCTGGTAGATACAATTGTAAATGTGATTATTTTCTAAGTTACTGTCTCTGCTAGTTCATTATTAGTGTCTAGAAGTGCAACAGATTTTTTTTATATTTATTTTGTGTTCTGTGACATTACTGAATTCACTAGGCAGTTCTAGTAGCTTTTTGGTAGGATCTTTAGGGTTTTCTATAAATAGTACTATGTAATCTGCAAATAATGACACTTGTACTTCTTCCTTACCAATTTGGATGTTATTTCTTTCTTTCTCTTATCTGACTGCTTTGGCTAGGACTTCCAGTGATATGTTAAATAAAAGTGGTGAGAATGGACATCCTTGTCTTGTTCCTGATCTTACATAAAAAAGATGTTTTTTTCCCAATTGAGTATGATATTAGCTGCGGGTTTTTCATATGAGGCCCTTTCTATGTTGAGGTATGTTCCCTGTAAACCTACTTTGTTGAATTTTTATCATGAATGGATGTTGTATTTTTTGAAATGTTTTTTCTGCATCTGTTGAAATGATATGATTTTTATCCTTTCTCTTATTGTTGTATCACATTGATTGATTTGCAAATATTGAACCACTCTTGCATTCCTATAACAAATCCCACTTGATTTTGGTGAATGATTTTTTTTTTAAATATTGTTGAACTCAGTTTACTGATATTTTGTTAAGGATTTTTGCATCTATCTTTATCAGGTATATTGGCCTCTAGTTTTCTTTTTTTGTACTGCCTTTGCCTGTCTTTCAAGGTAATGATGGTCTCACAGAATTAATTTGGAAGCTCTCCTTCCTCTTTTTTTTAATTCTTTGAAAAGTATAGATATTAACTCTTGTTTAAATATTTGGCATGAATCATCTCTGAAGCCATCAGATCCTAGACTTCTATGGGGAGGGTTTTGTTTTGTTTTTTTTCAAGTTTTTATTTGAATTCCAGTTAGTTAACATACAGTGTAATATTAGTTTCAGGTGGAGAATTTAATGATTCATTACCTACATTGATTTAATTTCTTTGCTGGTAATCAATCTGGTGAAATTTTCTATTTCTTTTGGATTCAGTTTTGGAAGGTTATAACTTTCTAGGAATGTATCCAATTCTAGATTGTCCAATTTGTTACATATAATTTTTCAAAATATTCTTCTGTAAATCTCCTGTAAATCTTAGTATTTCTGGGGTGTTTGTTGTTATTATTCCTCCTTCATTTCTGATTTTGTTTGATCCCCCATCCCTTTTTTGATGAATCTGACTAAAGGTTTATTACTGCTGTGTATTTTTTCAAGGTACTACCTCCTGGTTTCATTGATCTGTTCTTTGTCTTTATCAGTTTCTATTTCATTTATCTCTGCTCTAATCTTTATGATTTATTTCCTTCTACTGGCTTTGTGTTTTGTTCTTTTCATAGTTCATTTAGGTGTGAGGTTAGACAGATTTTTCTTGCCCACTGAGGTAGACCGATATTGCTATATTTGCCGCATCCCAGTGATTTTAGACCACTATGTTTTCATTTTCATTTGTCTCCATGTATTTTTTAATTTCCTTTCAGTTTCTTGGTTGACCCATTCATTGTTTAGCAGCATGTTATTTAGTCTCTATGTAAATGAGTCTTTCAGCATTTTTTCTTGTGATTGCTTTAATTTTATACCATTGTGGTCAGGAGAGATGCATGATATGATACCTTTTTTAATTGGTTGAGACTTGTTTTTTGGTCTAATATGTGATCTATTCTGGAGAATGTTCCATGTGCACTTGAAAAGAATGTGCATTTCACTGTTTTTGGATGGAATGTTCTGAATTTATGTGTTAGGTCCATCTGGTCCAATGTGTAATTCAAAGCCATGATTTCCTTGTTGATTTTCTGTCTGGATGATCAATCTACTGATGAAAGTGGGGTGTTACAGTCCCTTACTGTTACTGTATTACTGTCAGTTTTTTCCCTTATGTCTGTTAGTAGTTGTTTTATGTATTTGGGTGCTCCCACATTGGGTACATAGATATTTACAGTTGTTACATCCTCTCATTGGATTATTCCTTTAATCATTAGGTAGTGTCCTTCTTTGTCTCTTGTTAGTCTCCATTTAAAGTCTATTTTATCCAAATTGGTAACCCAACTTTCTTTTCACTTCCATTTGCATGTTAAATCTTTTTCCATCCCTTCATTTTCAATCTGCATATGTCTTTAGGTCTGAAGTGCGTCTCCCTAGGCAGCAGATAGAGAGTCTCACTTTTTTATCTATCCAGTCACCCTGTATCTTTTTTTAAATTATTTTATTTAAATTCAAGTTAGTTAACATATAGTGTAGCATTGGTTTCAGGGGTAGAATTTAGTGATGCATCACTTATATAACACTCAATGCTCATCCCAACAAGTGCCCTCCTTAATGCCCATCACCTATTTAGCCCATCCCCCCCACCACTTCCCCTCCAGTAATCATCAGTTTTACCCTACATCTTTTGATTGGAGCAGTTAGTCTATTTTCATTCAAAGTAATTACTGATGGATGGTACTTATTGCCATTTTGTTGTTTTACAGTTGTTTTTGTATTTTTAATGACCCTTTCTTCTTCTCTTGCTCTCTCCCCTTGCAATTTGATGGCTTTCTTTAGTGATATACTTGGGATTCCTTTCTCTTTATTTTTTGTGTATCTAGTACAGGTTTTTGACTTGTGGTTACCATGAGGTTCATACATAACATCTTATGCATATAGCAGTGTATATTAAGTTGATAGTTGCTTAAGATCAAACCCATTCTAAAATCACTAAAGTTTTACTCCCCCTTAGGTTTATGAATATGATGTTATACTTTACATTTTTAATTTTGTGACTGACTTGACTGATATTTATAGATATATTTAATTTTGCTGCTTTTGTTCTTTAATCTCTATGCTGGTTTTATAAGTGATTAATCTACTTTTATTTTGTTTGTATTTAGCTGTGAAATTTTTTCATTTTCTAATTTTCTTAATCCTGATTATGGACTTTTTCCCACTCAATTCATTTTAATATTTCTTGTAAGGCTGATTTAGTGGTGATGAACTTTTTAAACTTTGGTTTGTCTGGGAAACTTTCCATTTCTTCTTCTATTAGGTATTATAACCTTACTGGGTAGAGAATTCTTGTTGGCATGTTTCTTCTCCCCTCCCACCAGCATTTTGAATATATAAAGCCATTCCTTCTGGACTGCAAAGTTTCTGCTGAAAAAATAAGCTGATAGCCTTACAGGATTTTCCTTGTATATAACTATTTTCATTTTTCTTGCTTCTTTTAAAACGATCTCTTTATCAGAATTTTTGCCATTTTAATAATTATTTGCTTTGGTGTGGACCATCTTGGGTTGATTTTGTTGGGGTTCTCTGGGCCTCCTGGATCTGGATTTCTGTTTCTCTCCCCAGATTTGGGAAGTTTTCAGCTATTATTTCTTCAAATAAATTTTGTGTCCCCTTTTCTCTTTCTCCTCCTTCTGGGAACCCTATAATGCTATTGATGGTATACTTGATGATGTCACTGAGTTACCTTTATTACTCTGTCTTCCAGCTCACTCTCTCCTCTAATCTGCTCATGATTTCCCCTACTGCATTTTTAATTTCTATTATTGAATTTTTCATCTCTGATTGGTTTTTATATTTTCTATCTTTTTGTTGAAGGTCTCACTGAGATCCTCCACTCTTTTCTCAAGTCCAGTAAGTATCTTTATGACCATTACTTTGAATTCTTAATTAGGCATATTGCTTATGTCTGTTTCACTTAGGTCTGTTTGCTGTGATTTTGTCCTGTTCTTTCAGCTGGGACATGGTCCTCTGTTTCCCAATTTTGCCTAATTGTCTGTGCTTGTGTCCCTCTCATTTGTTAGTCTCACAGGTTAGTTTGGTTTCTGACTGCATCTCCACCCTTCTTACCTTCTTTAATGTGGCCTCTTCTTTAGTATTAACTATGGAAAGTCTCTTCTGCCAGTCTTTGGGTCATTTTCTGAGTTAGTTGTGCTGCTATAGCTATTATCTTGGTGTGTTCTTGGGATGAGGTGAGCTTAGGGTCCTCCTACTCCACCATCTTCTCTTTGAATTTCTTTATAACAGTTATTTTGAATTCTTCATCAGTTAGGTTGTAATATACTGTGCCTTTAAGTTTGGTTGCTAGAGAATTATCATTTTTCTGTTGTGATACTGGGTTTCCTTTATTTTTCATATTATTTGTAGGTATGCACTTCTAGTTTTGCATTTGAAACAGTAGATACATCCTTAACTAAGATTTTACATTTTCTTTGATTCTTAGAATTTACCTATTAGAAACCTTTCTTTTGTATTCCAGAGGATGTTGATAGAGCTCAATTTTGTGGTTACTCCCTTGTCCAATCTTAGTCTCTTTTGTGAGCTTGCTCCTTGTCCACCAGAGCTTGCTGTCATAGATGCACTAGAGGGTACACACAGGAAACCAGTAGCAGAGTAGAGGGAGGTGTAGGTTTAGCATTCAGGACTTTGGTGGTACCTGTGAGACTGGAGGGAACATCCTTGAGTTCAGGTACTTCCAAAAGCTTATGAGCAGACTTCCTGGTGAAGTCCTAAAACAGACAATAGGAAATGTATTCCATTAATACCTTTTGATAATTTGTTTCCTTCCTCTTTCACCTCTTTCCCCATAGAGGTCCATCCTCAGATACTAATGTGTTGCTAGAGAAAACAGTTTTCTCCAGCCACAATCCTCATTACTTTGATAGCAAAATAGTCAGTCACCACTTACAATTTCTACTTCCTCTGTGGCAGAGATTGCCAGTGCTATTGCTACCAGAAAATTTACCCCTAGCTTCTTCTACCCCTGGGAGTGAGAAGCTCTGTTGAGTTTCTCTTTGCTGCCTTCAGACTTGTCTCTATCTCACTCCCATGGTATGCTGGAATGTTCCATCAGGCAAATAGGAATTCTACAAATTCTCTCTCCTCCATGGATTTCTGTGTGGGTTTGCACTGTCCACTTGTTCCCTCTGATAGCATAGAGTGAGGGTGGGCAAGTTTGCTAACTCCATTGACTCCATGTTTATTTTGGGGTGCACAGGTGGGCTAGAATCCGCGTAGGTTTTTTGGTATAAGGTGCAGAGGCATTTTTGTTCAGTTATGGATGTTTAATTAGTTTTTAAAAAGGAGGGAGGTGAAAAAAGAGGAATGAGTTATGTCACCATGATACTTACATCATTCCTTGCTGACTTATTTTTTAATATTAAACATTTGAGGATGTTTATACAATAAAGGAAGGACCAAAAAGACAGGAAGAAATTAAGCATAGTGAGGAGAGGAAAAGAGCTGTAGGGTGCCTGGGTGGCTCAGTCTTTAAGTGTCTGCCTTCGGCTCAGGTCATGATCCCAAGGTCATGGGATCAAGCCCGCATTGGCCTCCCTGCTCCGGGGGAAGCCTGCTTCTCCCTCTCCCACTCCCCCTGCTTGTGTTCCCTCTCTCTCTGTGTCTCTCTGTCAAATAAATAAATAAAATCTTAAAAAAAAAAAGCTGTGGAGAAAAATATCACAGGGTGAATAAAGTCAGACCTAGCCTGGTGATGTTTAACATCTAACTTTATCAACATATGTATATCTTAAGGAGCACATTAAAAGCTCAAGTGTCATGCAAAGGAAGCCCCAGCTTTATTAGAAATAATAAAAGCTAACTTTCTTGCACACTTAACAAGTACAAGGCGCTATTTGCCTTTTATATATAATTTATACACAATCTGATTTAATCATACATCAACTAATTTGGCAAGAATATGATAAACCTTGGTCCACAGAGGTTAATTATTTTTAATAATTATACAACCAGAATTGAATCGAGAGGCACCTGGGTGGCCTGGTTGGTGATGCTGCTGCCTTGGTTTCAGCTCTGGTTATGATCTCAAGGTGGTGAGATTGAGCCCTGCATTGGGCTCAGCACTCAGTGTGGAGTCTGCTTGAGATTCTCTCTCTTTCCCTCTCCCTCCCTTTCTCCCCCCCCACCCTCAACTTAAGCATGTGTGCTCTCTCTCTCTCAAATAAATAAATAAAATCTTTAAAAGAATTAATTTTTTTTTTTTTTTAAATCCAGACACCTAGTTCCAGCACTTGAACCCAAAATGGTTCCCATTAATGTCTCTCACAAAACTAAGAGATTGTGGAGACCAAGGCGGGGGGCACCTATGGTGAACCTAACCAACTAGTTGAAGTGAATTGGGTCATGGTAAAAGAAATGAGAAACTTCACAGAGATAAGATGAAGTTTGAGAAATTAATAGTTAATGAAAGGGAGAGTATTTATTAATTTCTGACTATCCCATATAATAGATTTCATATATCAGTTATCTATTTTCATGTTCATAAATGTATTGAGATAGTTATTTTAACTCCTATTTTAAGAAACTTGGGGATAAAGAGGAAAAACAACTTGCCCAAGTTCACACATTAAAATACCAGAATTGAGATTTGAACACAGGCCTATCTGATATCAGTGTTTATACATTTTTCTTTTTTTACCTAATTATATAATTCAGTCATGTCTTTTGGAAAAATGGTATATGACAAAATGGTATTGAACAATAGCAGTATATCTTCACTAACCCTTAAAATATAAAGTTGCCATTATTCCATCAATGGCTTAAGAAGTTTGTTAAAATTTTAATGCAATTCTGTAATAATTCTGAATTTTGGATCCTTATGTGAAATATTGTTTTGGCCCTGACATATTGCATAGCTTCACAGTCTAAAATCACAAGCCTGATTTTGTTGATTA
Source organism: Neomonachus schauinslandi (assembly GCF_002201575.2). Classification (NCBI taxonomy): domain Eukaryota; kingdom Metazoa; phylum Chordata; class Mammalia; order Carnivora; family Phocidae; genus Neomonachus; species Neomonachus schauinslandi. The sequence continues at coordinate 54,657,713 of NC_058411.1, read as the reverse complement.
TATTTCATGAATTCATATTTAGACATTTTGGTTCCTGCAGTCACATAAACCCTTAAATCCCATAAGTAAGTGCCCTGTAAAGTGTGTAATAGCTAAATTCTCAGTGATTGGATATTAACATGTACAACTAAAATGAAACCAGTTCCTTCTTCCAAGAAACCTCTGCTCAATTTCATTCAAAGATAAATGCAGAATATAAAACATTCTATGTTATCACTGTTATAATTTAACACTTATTTTTTGATAAACTGTGAATGTAAGTTTCTCAGAATATTTTATTGTGCCTACTTCAATAAACTAATCTACATTGGAAATAGACCATCAAATGCCAAATTGATTAAACTTCTACATTTTCTGAAAGACAGCTGAATTGATATATTTTTGTTTTGCATGACACTTGGATATAGGACTATCTTTCAATCTATTAAATAAAAGTAACAGTTACAAAAAAGCATGTTAACATGTTCTCAAAAATATGTAGAAGAGTTGATAAGTAGGTTGGCCTTGTTGAATTTTAGATACCACTGTAACAAAATTGAAAAATCAGAGTTTTGATATATTATAAATTTAATTTTTGCAATATTTGCAATGTGTATATCATACTGATTTATTTTGAGTGATAAATTATTAAATGTTAATGTTTTACAATTCATATGACCATATTAGAATTCCACATTATAAACCTTGGTACTAAAAAATCTTAATTGCTGCATACTCAAAAATCATAATGATCCAATACTAAGGTTAAAATTGATGGATAAAACCATCTTTTGTAACTCATATACTAGGGTCCCTAATTCTGTAAATAAGAAATAAGTTGTCCCCAGTATGCTAATATAAATAAACATATCATTTTATGGAAGCTTTTACTATTGGAATACTCTCCAAAATACGTGTATCCTTTTCAATGTGTAAGTAGGGATGGAAGTTGAGTTCTAGTTAAGTTTAAGTTTAGTTCTAGGCTAAACATGAAAACAACCCCAGTGTCCATCAAGGCATGAGTAAATAGCATTCAGAAATTTGAGTTTAAATCATCATAAACTAGAAATGCAAGTATCTCCCAGACAACACTGTAAAACAGTATTTGAGTAGCATTAAACAAAAATTTTAACTTTGATAAAGCTTTTTATAGCCTTTTGGGGAATATGACCTCCATTCCTATGTTTAATACTATTGACATTATGTCCCTGGCTGTGACTCTGCCCAAACATGGATGGTTGAACATGTCTTACAATGTTATCTAAGTCAAATATTATTTAATAAGATGAATAAAATTGTTGAAGTATAACATAAGATTTTGAAAGATAGTTTATATATTGAAATGCCAGGTTCGGTTATATTCTGAAAGCATCTAACACTGCCAGAAAAAAAAATGGAGAACTTGGAAACAGGTTATCTTAATTAATGATATACACTTGCTATTTTCAGCTTATTGTTGGTTGAAAATAGGCCTTAAGAAACATGACTAGTGGAATATCTAGGGAAGATTTTTAAAATAATGTATCAAATGGCATTTAGTATAAATGTGGTAAGTGAAATAAATCAGAGAAAGACAAATACTGTATGATCTCTCCTATATGTGGAATCTCAAAGAAACAACAACAAAACTACAGCAACTGAAGCTCACAGATACTGAGACTATGTTGATGATTGCCAGAGGAGGTGCTGAAGGGTGAAAGGAATGGCTGTTTTGTTTTTTCTTTTGTTTTTAGTTTACATAAATTGAATAATAAATACTTGTTAGAAAGATATTCCTAACAGTCTACTTGCAAGCTGCATACAACAGTGTTATTTCAGTGAACAGAAGTGACACATGTTTTGTAATATATGTCGTGAAGGGTTTAAGAAGAATTGCAGTAAAGATACATACATATGTATGTATGTGTATATATATATATATATATAACAAATATATATATATATAACAAATGTACTTACAAGCTGTGTTCAGTGTTCTTTTAGTGAATGGAAGTGTTATTCATTCTGTAATGCATATGGTGAAATGTTTAAGAACAATTATTAAAAAGTCTCTAACAGGGGCGCCTGGGTGGCTCAGTTGGTTAGAACGACTGCCTTCGGCTCAGGTCATGATCCTGGAGTCCCTGGATCGAGTCCCGCATCAGGCTCCCTGCTCGGCGGGGAGTCTGCTTCTCCCTCTGACCCTCTCCCTTCTCATGTGCTCTCTCTCTCATTCTCTTTGTCTCAAATAAATAAATAAATAAATCTTTAAAAAAAAAAAAAACTAAAACACATGGGTCTCTAACAACACCTACACACAAGAGAGAGACAGAGAGAGAGGGAGGGAGGGAGAGAGGATTTTTAAACTCATTTTTGGAGATTATGGACTCACATTGGTGGAATATATGGAGAAGCCTTTTCAAATGATACACCAAATCATTATATTATGAATTGGCAAATATAATTACCAAATAGACTGGTTTGGCAGATGTGTAAGAGCCAGAATGAGAGCTTAGAAGATCAATGAAGATGTGATTATGTTAATGGATCCCTTCACTTCAAAGTTTGGAATAACAATTCTTGAGGAACAGTGATTTGGTATATAAAATTAATAGTTTTCAATACTTGAGTATTGATCAAGTGATGTCTATTAGTTTTCATATTTAGTAATGAGTAGTTTTTGCCAGTATAACATAAATGCCTCAGAGGATTCTGTTCCCCCAATGAAGATTTCCTCTTACCCTTAAATATAGGATGATGAAATACCCTGTAACATTGGTAGTATACACAGATAACAATTTCCTGAACCTTAATAGAACAACCAACTTGGCTGTAGTCTGTTAGCAGACAGATCTATCAATTTCCTGTTGTCTGGTCTAATATATACAGAACAATAGATTGTTCAAAGTACATTTTGACTATCCATAAATTCTAGAACACTGCAACTTTTATTATAGGAGATATTGGTCTTTTTTTTTTTTAAGATTTTATTTATTTATTTGACAGAGAGAGACACACCGAGAGAGGGAACACAAGCAGGGGGAGTGGGAGAGGGAGAAGCGGGCTTCCCGCTGATCAGGGAGCCCGATGGGAGGGCTCGATCCCAGGAGCCTGGGATCATGACCTGAGCCAAAGGCAGACGCTTAACGATAGCCCCACAGGTGCCCTGGAGATATTGGTCTTATCAACAATGAAATATATTAATCACAAGGGCAGAAAACCAGTGTCTTTTACTTTTTTAATGATATTTTTCCTCTTTTAGTCTGGGGAGAAGGAATATTTCAAGTATAATATCAGGAAAAAAAGTTTTCTTTTTGCTTTATAAAATACCCCTAAAAAATCTTGGTAAGATATATAGAAATCCAGCCTTTTGAGATAAAAACAAAATGGCGCCTTATGATCTCTTTAAATTTGATAACATTTTCCAACTATTGTTAAAGCATAGGTGTCTAAAACTGGGAAATTTAATACTTATATGTCAGATTGTAAATTTGGCCAAATATAGATTTAAAAAATGTTAAACTCTGTGCATTTCAAATCCAATTGTTTGAAGAAATAGCAAAGAGAATATCTTAAACATATATAGCAAAGTGTTTCCAAATGATTATTTGGGGAAAAATATGTTGTAGCAAAACTAATGAGCTTTTAAATAAAAGGTCGATTTGATTGTATCTGCATGTTTGCTGTTCCATTGTCACCCTGGATTTGAAAAATAAATGTTCTTAGGGAAAGCATGCCCCACCAACTATTATTCTTCTTTTGACACAGAATGAAGGCAAGCTTTGTAATTTCTATTCTACTTGTGTAAACTTTTTAAATCCTCTATTTGTTAAATTTGAGGTTAATTCTCCATGCAGACTTCTATCTTGGCTTGTCAGTTGTGACCATTTCTTGCTTACTAAAGTAGATAACTCTTATCTTTCCCAACACCATTTATTTTATCTTTATTACTATAGAGCCAAGCTCTCAGGCTTACTTATACTTATTCTATTACAGTTTTCTTATTACTGGATTTTTCTCACACTAGTGATGGATTGCCATAGGCCTTTTGTCTTTCAATTCTGTTATAATAAAAAGAAAAAAAATACCTCTGAAGTCACACTGGAGTGTTCAGTAAGAAGATTAAGTTACAGTTTATAATCCTGCACCTTTATTTCTCTGAGTGAAATAATACCATAAGGTCTCATGTTTATTAAAATAAATTGGTCAGAAATGAACTTCAGAGATCTTCAAATAAATTGTAAAGACAAAAGACAATTCTATAATATGGTAAAAGTTTTCTGAAATAGTCATTAGTTTATATACTGATATATTTTCTTGTGATATTTATGACCAATTCAGGAATTTGATTCTGCCTCCTGCCATGATTTTTAATATTCCTGTCCTACCAACAGTCCTTCCTAAGATGCAAAAATCTCAAATTATTAATTAAAAATAAGAAGCTCAGATGTTGTAGTAATGCTTTCCATGATGTAGAGAGGAAGGAATTAAGGAGATGAAGCCAAGTGTTGGGGATAGATAATGATAGATTATCTGTAACTCTAAATATGATCAACCTTCTGCATCTGAGGAGAGTATTTGTTATAATGATTTTTTTCCTATATTTTCTCACTAATTTTAATTTTATACATATAATTTTTTTATTTTTTTATTTTATTATGTTAATCACCATACATTACATCATTAGTGTTTGATGAAATGTTCCATGATTCATTGTTTGTTATAATGATTCTATCAAAAAGAGACACTTAAACTATTACCCCTAGTATCTATAGATGTTTTCATTACAACAAAATAGTAAAAAAAAAAAAATACTATTTGTCATATGAGTAATGAAAAGTTTACTAAAAATATTCTGAAAACATTTACTCTATATAATGTGTATATATACATAGGTATAGTATATACAAGAATATATGAGTGTATATTTCCATTAGTTTCTATTATTGCCATTTAAAAATTACCACTAATTTAGGTAATAAATTCATGTTTTTAAGTGGCTAACAGTTGTACATGTCAGAGTCTTATATGGATCCCAAAAATCTGAGATTTAGGTTTTGGCATGGCTGTGTTTCTTTTTAGAGGCTCTCGAGGAGAATCTGTTTCCTTGCAATTCAAATTGTTTGCAGCTAGTATCATGTGGTTGTAGGACTGAGGTCCTGTTTTCTTGCTGGCTGTCAACTGATGACTCTGTTTAGCTTCCAGAGACCACTGACATTCCTTGACTCAGGATTTGTGTTCTCTGTCGCCAAGCACAAGGGTGTCTAGTGCCTCTCAAACTTTGAATGTTATATCTGCAGTCCCTTTTGCCATGTAAGGTAACCTCTTCACTGACACCAGGGAGTAGGGTGTAGACATTTTGGGGAACTCAGTATTCTGCCTGTTACAATCCACATCTGGCCCCCAAAGATTCACATTCATAGCATGTGCAAAACGGATTCACTGCAACCCAAGACTCCAAAGGTCTTAGCCTATTACAGCATAAACCCAAAGTACAAAATCTTAACTAAATCTTACAAGCTTTAAAGTCCCAAATGTTATTATCTAATCCTCGAAATTAGGTATGGGTTAAGCTCTGGTATGAACACTTCTGAGAATAATTCCTCTCTATCTTTGGAACCATGTATGAAACTAAAGAAGCAGGTTATTTGTTCCCGAAATTCTATGGCAGGGCAGGCATAGAAAACTAGTGATGGACATTCTCATTCGAAAAGGGAGAAAATGGAAGGAAAAAGGGAGTCATTGTTATAAGCAATTTTGAAATCCACCTGTGAAAACCCCATTTAGTTTTGAGGCCTGGGGATAATTCTCTATGGTTATTGATTCCACCCTCAGAGTACTCTGCTGCATCTTCTTAGTTGTCCTTTTTCATGAAAGAGAGCAGGGTTTTGTAGCTGAATAGTTCTATAATCCTATTTCTTGCAAGTAGAATTTCTGGAGTCCAAAGATCTTTTATTTTGTACTGTGTCCCTTTCAATCCAAGTGGGCAGTGTTTCTGCCACTATATAATTCTCAGTAACTTTGTGTATCTCCTTGTATGTCATGAGGATTCATGCCATTAAACAAACAAAAAAATCTTCCCTGGGCAATACTATCTCTATTTTGGCTATTACTGAGATGGCTAAAAAATAATGCCTTCAAATTTCCTCAAGACTTTGAGGGGTTAAGCTTAAGATATTCACATTTCCTCAAAGAACCTTTTATATAATATGATACTCTGTGGTTTTAATCTTTCTGAGATACTAGCAAAAGGTGGTACAGTCAGATCTTTGACTTTTCTTCTAGAACATGCTTTACTGACTGTGAATTTCTTAATTTTCATGTTTTTGTCTTGTGAGTAGGTTGAATTTTCACAGTCATTGTTTTAGTTATATTTTATTGAAAGTTTTTTAGCTTATCATTCTCTAGCATTTTTATAAGGAGTCATTTGCTGTGTCCAACAAAAGGTGTACATGAGTCTCATTTTCAGACTGATCCACTTAAAAATCCAATGAAATTCCTTTGCCCCCCCTCTTTTTTTTCACTGTGACTTCAGAAATTAATTTCATAAATGGGTGAAGCTTTATCAACCTAGGACCCTATCAGGCTTGTGTGAGCATTAAACTATTGCTATTTTAAGCTAATGGGTATTTGGGATTATTTGTTACTGCAGCATAATGTAGCCTGTGCTATCAGATGAGGAATTTCAGTGGATTTCTGTTGATAAATTATTGATTGCAGAGGTGAACTGAAAGGAATGTTAAGAAAAGCATCAGTGAAATGAAAAGAAAATAAAGAGGCTGTGTAAGTAGTCCAAGCAAAGGCTACTTAATTAAATATGGATGATTTTTTTGGTACTTAATATACCAGGGAAGAAGTATTGATTTTGTAACAAGGAAAGAATAATTTAAGGGACAAGATTCCTACGTAGTTACAAGAGAATGGCATAGAGAAGAGAAGAGTGATTTGTATTAAGTAGCAGAATAACTTTGTTTAATAAGTAGATTTAAAAAATATGACCTTCATTTAAGGCTGGGTTGTGCCAATTATTTCATGGCAAAGGAAATCTAGATTTGCTATTTTCATGGAGCCAAAGATGGGAATAGTGACTTTATGATTTTCAGCCCTACTCATGTTGTTATTGATCCTTTTTCAAAACAGAAGAACACTGAGCAGAAAAAAAGAAATAAAGGACAGACATGGCACCACATATTTGATTTCTACCTAATATTTTCTTGAAGTCATCAATTCAATATATGTTGAAATACATTTGATGGGGAATTTGTAATGCTATTATCCTTAAAAGCACCTATTAAGTGTTCAAAATAATACAAGGCATTGTAAAAACATCATAGAAAATCCTTCATAGTTAATGTGGTTTTTAATTTGTAAATGAAAAGGAATAACGACTATTAATCTCCAGCTGTGAAATTATGAATAGTTATAGAATGTATTACTTTCTGTATCTATTGGAGAGTTGATACAAAATCTAATATATTTAAAAGTCTAGAATTGCTGATGGCAAGTCTTTTCTCTGGACATCTAGTGATAACAAATAATTGAAGCCACCGGATCTCCTTGGTTTTTATTTTAAAGAAGTTCAGTTTCTTCTTCCAATTGAGATTTAATACATCTTTCTATTTCCACCTACTGAAAAGGAATCAGTTTTATAGTTACTTGCTACATTCTTTTTAAACTCTATATTCCTCAGGGAAACCTAATTAATAGTTTTGGATGTTGCAAAATGATTCCTTTATTTAACCTTTGTACTCTCCAAGTATTTTGAACATGTAAGAATGCAGTAAAAGGACAAATAAAATTCAGCAATTTGTTTTAGTTTTAAATTCATTTCTTCTTTACTGTCACATACTTAGAAATCATGTTTCTCTTAATTTTTCCTAAATGCCTGATCAGGATCACACTGTAGTATAAAATGGAATATTGTATATTGAAAATATTTTTAACAAAAATGGTTTGTAGTTAAGATTTCTGAGTACCTCAGTCATCTAGAAGTAAGCTAAAATTTTTGAAGTACTACAAAATTGTACTCTAGTTCTTCATTTATAAAAATTTCATGTTGAATCCAATAGAACAATTTTAAGATTTTAATGAGATAATTATGTGTTAAATAAGGGTATATATTTTTAAAAAGCTAGGGTAAATCTGCATAAAACAGCTATCAGGCATAGAATTGTTAAACATAGTTGCATGTTGCAACTAAAAAAAAATTCATTCATTAAACTCCTGGTATGTGTGAAGCACTATGGTAAGACCTATACATATAATTCTCATGTAATCCTCAGAATCGTATAGAGTTGAGTTTACATAGGAATTTGGGCTTTGGGTAGGTTAGATAACTTTCCCAAGATCACGCGGTTAAGAACAGATCTAGGTATGGATCTTGGTAGGATCTAGATTTAAACCTAAGTGTGTCTGACTCTAAAGCTTGTGCTCAAGCAGAGGCAAAAACAGTCCTATACATAGATCAGTGTTCTGCTTTAGTAGGCATCAGAATCACCTGAAGCTTTCTATTCAGTTGATCTGGAGTAGGACCCAAGATTTAGCATTTCAAAAGTTTTCCAGTTGTTTTGGGTCTGAGGATCATACTCATACAATGAGTATCATTGCTGTGTTAAAACTGAAAATAATACTGTTTATTAAAACCATGAAGAACCATTTGGATTATGGTCACACTCTAAGAAAACAAGGAAATATAATATGCTTCTAAGAACTTCCATTAAAATATGTATTGTTCAAGGGCTCAACCTGGAAATATTTCATAAGTAGAAAAATATTCCCTAAATTTGTCCAAAATAGTGTGTTTTTCAATTAAGAACTGATCTTTTCATATTTTCAGTATTATTCATTTGTGTGCCTTATGATTATGTCAAGACATTCTTGAGCACGTTCCAATGATGTGTATAACTTTACCGATCTGAGAGCCCTAAAAAGTGGAACCAAAATTTCATTGAGTCAGCTGTATTTTCAGGTAAAAGACAACCCATGCTCCAAACTTCTTTTACCTTCACACATAAACCATATCATTGTTTACTGGTTTAAGTGCATTCATTCTTTTGTAGTGATATAAATTATTTTTAACCAAGCAATGAATCATAAGTGATAATTTGAATTAATTTATTGATAGCTAACAACAGAAAGTACAGTCCTATGTAAATATGTCAACCTGTCACTTTCCTAAGAAATTAATTGGCGGTGTGTCACCAGCCTTCTAGAAAAATTTCTGTGTCCTGTGTAGGGTAAAGATGATTGAGATGCTGCAGTGGAATTGGATTTCCTTATCTCAGTGAGAATGGGATGATGTAACTGTAGAAGTCAGTTGACATGGTTTATATTTAGAGACAAGATGGGCACAATTACCACAATAATGGTGATCGGAGTTTTGATATACAAAAATATGTGGTCATATTTAGTTGATTATGAGACTCCTAGAAATGAAATAGCTGGACACTCTGTTAAGGTCCTTATTTGACATTTATAGGCAACAAAATTCCGACTTTGGTGGAAGAAACCTATCTTTGGGGTAGCATGCTTTAGTGGAAATTTAGTGTACCACCCAAGAAAGTTGGCAGACACTAAGCTCCTTCAATGGTGTATGTATGTGTTTGTGTGTGTGCATGTAGGGGGGACCCTATCTCTTTGAAACAGTACACTGCAATGAATACACAAGTGTGTGTGCATGAATATTCCTACAAGCCATATTAAATGGCATCAATAGCCACTTGTTTAGGATGAATGTGCTCTCGGAAAAGAAAAATTCTCAGGCCTTTTCTGAGTTACTTGATTGTGGCTCTGAAGTGATAGTAGTCCTTGGAGACTAAATTCGCTATTGTGGCCCAATTTGAGAATACAGCTTAAGGAGTTTAAGCAATGGATGAAGTCTTGGCTCTAGTTGATCACACATTGTTCTAGTAAGAATACAGCTGCGATTTTGGCTTTTTGACCAATATCAAAGTACATACTGTGACCAGAATAATCCCCACGTGAATCTCTGACCCATAGAAAGGATTTTATGATAGGAAGGGCAAATGGAAACCACTGGAACTCCCCAACTCTTCCTTTATGTAAATAAAAAGCAACTTTATATCTTTGGAAGTACTGTAGAGATTTAGTTCCCCCAGAAAGACTGGAGAAATGCAGGTGTGGTAACTGCTCCCACAGCCCATATTACTTCACCTGTTTACCAGGGTAGAAACCAAGATGATCATAGAAAATGACAGTAGGTCATTGTGAATGTAATGAGATGGTGATGTTAACTAAAGCTGTGATTACAGGTGTATATGTTCAATAAGAGAATCCACAATCTCTGGCACTGGCATAAAGTTTTTGATGAAAATAATTTTATATTTCTATCCCCAATCAGTAAAGAAAATGAGGAGAAAGAAACTTATTTACCCTTGATATGACTACAGGGAACTTTAGTCTTTATCATTATATAGACACTTTGGTCAACTTCATGTATTGCAGAATACCAAGTTGATCCCTTATAGTGTGCTAATTGGACCTAGAAAAAATGAAGTTGCAAATATCCTATATGATTTATTAAGATATATGTGCCAGAGTGTAAGAGAAATGCCTCATGGAAGTTTGGCCAAAACTATCAATTAAGTTTTTAAGGTCTAAGACATGTTGGGATATATTTTCTAAAGTGAGAGACAAGTTGGTGGGCCTCTTGTTATTTTTGGTTTTATTTTATTTATTTATTTTTTTAATTTTTGGTTTTAAATAACCTATTAGAGCAAGCTGCTTCAGTCATTTACCTGGTAATTTGTGTGACTACCCATTTTTAAAGAAGCCCAGGTATATGGCACATGTTGCTCAGTTGGGCCTCTTATTCTATCAAATGCAAAGGAGTGGAAGTGTCTAGAGGAGACAAGAGTGCTTTATGGACCCTCTGCCAACCTCAGTAGAGATATGCTGTTGCAGACTTTGAGTTTTGAAGGAAGGCCAAGTCCTCTGTTGCCTACCACTCATTTCTGTGTGAAATACATCTCCTGGCTTTCTTCTGGGCCTTAGTAAATCTAAATGAGGGACCATGGGGTCTCAATATGCAACCCAAACTGCCATCATTAATTTGCATTTTTATAACTCATCAAACCATAAAATTGTGTTAATGACATTTCATTATAAGATTGAAATGATACATAATATGCTAAAACTGTCTCAGAGCACATGTAGCTAGTTTACTTATATGGTATCTAGTTCTATTGATTGGCTATCTCTCTCAACCAGCCCCTTGGTCTCTGAATAGTTAACAGAGGAAGAAAATTAAAGCCCTAGTTTAAAAATGGATCTTTACAATATGCCTTCTCTAACCAGAACTGGATGGCTACTTTCCTGTAGCACCATCCATAGGTGGCTCTGAAAAATAGTGGTAAAATTAAATTCTCCCAGTGAGAATAATTTTCAGATGATACAACTGATTATTTGCTTTGTGCAAAAGGTAAAATAGAAAAAAAAATGGGTAACAATTCCTTTGGATAGCAAGCATGTGACTAGACCTCTTGTAATGAGTATATCGTGAGAAAATACTCAATGCATTTATGAGATATATCTATTGCAGAAGGGAGTGATTGGTAGGCTTCTCTGGATTCCTTACATTTCCTGATTTTCATAAATGAAATACACTACATAAATGAACCTCTTTCTTACAATGTGAAAGATCCCATGTATAAATAAGTATTTCTGGTTCTTCATCAAAGAACCCTAGTCATCTTAAATTTGTCCACAATGCTATGGAGTACTGTCTGAAAAATAAGTATACAGACTGCATTATATAATTATGACTGATTTGTTGTGAGACTATTTGGGAATATAATGAAAAGGCTTTCAGCTAAATATTTACATTCAAGAATTCTCATAATTCAGTACTCTTGTTTAGCAAAATCATCATGTGACATGATTTTAGGAAAGAGTACAGTTATATGTGGAAATTAGCAAGGTCAGTTTAGATATTGTGCAGGACCATTATGAGGAAGAACATCCAAATCCAGAGTATCTGTGCAATGCAGAGAAAATCATGATACTGATCTCTGAGTGAGCAAAGAGAAAGCTGGAGGGAAATCATACATAGTGGCTATATCAGGTATAATGTTATATTAGCCATATCAGGCCTATTTTTCATTTTATTAATTGGCCTTCAATACAAGTGAAATTGCTAAAGTGAATTTATTGATTAGAATGCAAGAAAATACTTTTCAGTATTTTTCCAATTGCAAATTATATTTTGAGCAAAACACATACCCTCTTGAAGGAGAAAGAAATTTAATGATGCTTATAATAACATGAGATTTAGAAATAACAAAAAATAATGGATACTAAAATAATAAAGTCTAATAGTTCATTCCTCTCTGGTGTTTAATAGGAATTACCATTCACTGTTATATTTAAAAATAATATTTCATTGCATCTCCTATTTTTCAGTGGATATATTTTGCTATTTCTCTTACAATACCATTAATTACAAAATTTTAACTCTGATAAATGAAAGAGTGCAAAATTTTCCTTTCAATTCATGTATATTGACATAACTTTTATTGGAGTGAATTAAGGTAGAAATATACCAAACAGATACTTTTGGCATCATAGATTAGGAAAGGCCACAGTAAATGTTATTTATTATCCATTTTAATCTTATTTTGTACTTAATTAGGGCAGCTTCATTCAGGAGTAGTGATCTGACATTAATCTTGTTTTCTGAATATAGATGAAATATGAGCTTAATAAAAATTCTGCAACTTATCATCTTTAATTCAAACAAGATTTCTTACCCTTTACTGCTTTAGCATTTCCCAGCAGCATGGTAACACCAGTTATCATTTGTCTCTATAAAGAAATCTGAGAACATAAGGATCCTTTTTTTTTTTTTTTTTTTTTTTGCATAAAACTATATTTGAAAAGTTTGATCTATTTTCTGGCTTAGCCAGAAAGCTTCATATAAAGTGTTACTTATGAACATTTTAAATGCATTATGTATGCATAAAGAAGGACATTGAGAAATTATTTTAATTTTTGTGAGCAAAGAGATACACCATATGGAGAATAATATGATTTGGGACTTGAATTTTTGAAATGATTTTTATTAAATTGATATTCTTAATTATGTAGATATTTTCTTATTTTATACAGCTACTCAGAGTCTTCTGTGTATGGACTGTTTATGGGTAAATGTTGGCTAAAGAATGTTTGCTCCATTTGTCCAAATTCTGTTTCTCACAATAAAAGTGACTACTTGGATTAAGGGAGAGATAAGGCTCATTTTTCATTTACTCATACCACAAAATATTTATTTATCCAATATGCATAGTTTACTGAATTTGTACTAAATTCATGTCATGTTTCAATTCCAAATTAAAGAACAGAAGTTGGAATTACTTTTATACCATCTCTGTGTTGTGATGTGTTATCTACAACCTAAAATGACTCTTCAGTATTTTAAATAAAAAAGCTCTGGTATTGGTATGTCCTTAGATTGTTTTTGGTATGTTTATCCCTAGTAAAATCACTTTCCTCCAGACTTTTACAGATAAAATTTGCTATTTTCCCCCTTGTAGGAAACATTATAGAATTGTCAAAGATGAATATTGGCACATTTTTCTAAATAAAAATATTGGTTTATTTCATTATACTAAATATTTAACTGTTATTCTCAAATAAGATCCATATGCATTAGTTCTAGAAATGTGATAGAGACTTAGAGTAATGAAAGACTGTATACTCTTCATAGAAGAACACAGAGTTTGTCATCAGAATTTAGCTTTTATGTTTAATTAGGTTAAATCTTTTGTGTTTAATGAGAAACCGCAGTTTAAAGAAAAAACTACTAGAAGTTTTATAAATGGTGTAACCTGAAGTGTGATGTTTTATTTAAATGCTTCTCCAAAACTTAGTTCTTCAGAACTTTGCTTTTTCTCCCCTTGGATGGGATACTTACTTCAACTTTCCAGCATACGTAGACTTCAGACAACTTTTGTGGTAGTTTGAATTTTACCTGGTGCTTTTTAAAAATCTGTTCTGCTTGTAGACTCTAGACCAGCTGATACCAGCCAGTGGAGATGCAAACTGACTTAGTTCTTTTTCAAAAACATTAGGGCCAGACAAACCAGTTGCATGTTTTCAGAAATGTTTCAAATAGCTTCTGATTTAAAACAACGTGTGATGTTTATCAATTAAAAAAATCTATCCTGATTTAAAATAATACATGTGCTAAATGCATTAGACTTTTACCCAGATTAAAAACTTTCTTAATTTTTTTGGATTAAAAAAAGAATTAATACTTACAATGATCAAGCCAAACTAAAATTATGAAGGAGAATAAAACTTCCTTGGAAACCTCACCACTCAAAGTTATCTCTTTTAACACTTGGAGCATCTTTTGAAACATTATGGGTTCATATACATGACAAGTCTACATATATAGTATAATATCACATATATAGTACTGATTGTAGTCTTAAAATATGCTTTTGTTTACCCAGTAATATGTTATAAACAATTTCCTGTATTTCTGATCATATGTATATATATATATGATATATATATATCATCCTTTTAAAGTTTTATATAAAATCTGGTGTAATGTACACACTGTAGTTTATTTTGTCAATCTATCTATGGTACTTAATTACAGTTTTATTCCACAAATTGAATTTCCTGTATCATATCACATAAGGGGTGACAACTAATTTCTTTACCATTGGGCTTAACATGTAAATAGCATACAATTTTATTGCATTTCTCTATTTGTCTATTACAGTCCTACAGGATTGATAAAATCTGGTGCTGTAAGGCCTCCAAATTTGTTATAAGCCTTAAGATTATTCTGGCTTTTCTAGAATCACTGCATTTCCATATATACATATATATCTAGAATGAGCTTGTCGATTTCCACATTTTTACCTGATGCCTGGTATGCCTAAAGGTTTGGAGTCTAGAAAAAAATCAACCTACTGTTAATATTATAACATGTATATTTAGAATCTTTCTCTTTGCATGTACGTGTATCTATATATGTGTATATATTCATGTTTGTGTGTATATGTATACATGTGTATGTGTCATGGTAAGCAGAATAATGCCCCCCCTCAAAATTTCCACATCCTAATGTGGAAATGTGTGTGTGTGATGATTGGATTGATTACCTCCCCTCTTATACTCTTGGTGGAAATGCAAACTGGTGTAACCACTCTGGAAAATAGTATGAAGGTTCCTCAAAAAGTTAAAAATAGAACTACCCTATGATCCAGCAATTGTACTACTAGGTATTTACCCAAAGGATACAAAAATACAGATTCAAAGGAACATATCCACCCCGATGTTTATAGCAGCATTATCAACAATGGCCAAATTATAGAAAGAGTCCAAACGTCCATTGACTGATGGATAGATAAAGAAGAGGTGGGATGTGTGTGTATCTGATATATAATAACACACACACACACATACATGCATGCACAAATGAAATATTACTCAGCCATAAAAAGAATGAAATCTTGCCATTTGCAATGATGTGGATGGAACTAGAGTGTATTATGCTAAGTGAAATAAGTGAGAGAGAGACAAATACCATATAATTTCACTCATATGGAATTTAAGAAAGTAATCAGATGAACATGGGGAAAAAAAAGGAGAGGCTAATCATAAAACAGACTCTTAACTATAGAGAACAAACTCTAACTATAGAGTACAGACTAAGGGTTGCTGGAGGGGACATATTACACCATATGTTAACCAACTGGGATTTAAATAAAAACTTGAAATAAAAAGGAATTTGAGAAACAAGACAGAGGATCATAGGGGAAGGGGGGGAAAAATGAAACAAGATGAAACCAGAGAGGGAGACAAACCATAAGAGACTCAATCTCGGGAAACAAACTGAGGGTTGCTAGAGTGGAGGGGGGGTGGAAGGGATGGGGTGGCTGGGTGAGGGACATTGGGGAGGGTATGTGCTATGGTGAGTGCTGTGAATTGTATAAGACTGATGAATCACAGACCTGTACCACTGAAACAAATAATATATAATATGTTAATTAAAAATTAAAAAATAAACAGAAATATGAAAATTAAAAAATGTATATACAAATATATGTCTACACTTCTGTGTATATATGTGTGTATATACAAATATTTCATTTTAACTCTTGAATTTTTAGCTATAGGTGTTTGTGATGTGGAAAACATAGTATGCATATTTCATTTGCCATGATCTATCTTCAAATATTATAGGATGTTATAAACAACATAAGACATTTACATTAGTGTAATCTTTACTCCTCTCCCACACTTTGTGAGATTGATGTTCTGTATTTTATATGTAATAAAAACATACTATTTTTGCTTTGAACTGTGTATTTTAAGCAAATGGAAGCATACAATTTTAGATGGCCATATTTATAACCTTTTGGTTATCTTTATTCATCTTGCAGATCTAGGGTACAAGCAGATAATACTTTGCTGCACCCTGAAAAACATTTAACCATTT
Source organism: Neomonachus schauinslandi (assembly GCF_002201575.2). Classification (NCBI taxonomy): domain Eukaryota; kingdom Metazoa; phylum Chordata; class Mammalia; order Carnivora; family Phocidae; genus Neomonachus; species Neomonachus schauinslandi. The sequence goes on along the minus strand of NC_058411.1, from coordinate 54,641,278 downwards.
TTCATATTGCTAGTCTGATAGAAGTGAATGCTCAAAAAGAAACCCCCTAAAACACCCAACACTCAATATTTTAAATTTGAGGCTAAATCTTCTGGCTACAGCTATTTATACTACATCTATATGGTTTGGTTGTTGTTGTTGTTGAATGATTTTAAGTTAGAACTGCTTCTCCAGTTTCTTAAAGTAATTGTCAATCATTGACTAGGAGCAAAAGAAATGTATTAGGTTATTAATAAGTTTTTAGGAAATTTTCTGAACCCTGAATTATTGACTAGGAGATACTCATCTCAAACATCATAATGCACCAGCCAATTACAAGATAAACCACCCAAAGGTTTGGATGAGTGAACATTTTCCCAGTTTCCTTTACTTAAAGAACCAAAGAAAATCACTATCCTCTGCTTTCCTGTTCTCTGGCCCATTTACAATGGTTACTAATGCAGTCATTCGCTTTAGAGATGTTGCAGGAGAAGACTATACAAAATTTTAAAGCCATTAGAAAATTTAAATGTTAAATCATATTAATGAGCTGACAAGTAGGGTATGTGTGTGTGTATGTGTGTGTGTGTGTTGGTTTTATGCTGATGTATAATTAGAAACTCATATTTAGCATGGCAGTGGAATTATGTCAGAATAAACACAGAACATTTATCTTAAAATGTTGAATTTCTTAAGCAGAATCTGACATGAAGTTTCTTATGAATGCTTCTGTTTGTAAGAAGCTTTTATTTAACACAAAATGAACAATAAACACTCTACATGTGTTTTTACATAGTGTGGTGTCCCTTCCTAACAGAAGACCTTACAAAAGTTGAGTTCAGTTTTATTAGTGTATTACAACTGTTTCATGTACAGTTCAGTATTAGCATAGTGTATTCAGGTCTAGCTATGATTTGCATAACAGTTTCAAAGATAATTTTATTAAACACCACCACAGCCTCAGCAAATCTTGTTGAGATTTAATTGGATTGTAAAATAATTTTATCTAGTTTTCATTTTATTAAGTGTTCCTGCAGTGTATCTGTTTTTAATTGGAGGCATTAATTTTGTAATCATTAGTGTTTACTTTTCTGTATTCATTCTCTTTGGAATACATTACCTGGAATATTTCAGTCCTGTAATGCTGTTATATGAATGGATTTGTCAAAAGTATGCATTTTTTGCTAAGTAGACTGTGCCTAGGAATTCATTGGAAATTGACATCTGCAAGTGGGGGTGGGAAGTGTAGGGAGCAGGAAGATGTGGAAACTAATTGCCATTTTTAACTTACCATATTAAGAATATTCAAGATTTTTGCTCCATAAAAAGAACGTGGTATTAGCTAATGTGCATTGAAGCAGATTTCCTATTGGGCTATTCTTCATTTCTGAATGACCTGATTTCCTGGTCTGATTACAGCCTCACCTTAAGTATAGACTCTTAGGGAATGAGCTTGCTTCACTTAAGAATTATTACTACATGTTCTTAATACATGGTTTAAAGAAACTATTTCTCATGCCTGGATGCAGGATGTGAGAGTGAGTGCTTCCAGGATAAGAAGTGATAACAATTGAGTTAGGAACTGACAGAAAATAAATTAAGAATAAAGGCATAAATATAATTCTTACACCTTCTTGAAATGAAAGATACTTTAAAAGTCTATCCAGGAAAGAAAGCTATTATTCAAAGGAATCTTTTTTTTTTTTTTTTAAGATTTTTATTATTTGACAGTGAGAGATACAGTGAGAGAGGGAACACAAGCAGGGGGAGTGGGAGAGGGAGAAGCAGGCTTCCCGCGGAGCAAGGAGCCCGATGTGGGGCTCGATCCCAGGACCCTGGGATCATGACCTGAGCCGAAGGCAGTTGCTTAACGACTGAGCTACCCAGGCGCCCCTATTCAAAGGAATCTTATATATTGAATTAATTCCATGGTCTTGTAAGAATATGTTTTTATTTTATATTGTAGCAACTCCTTTACATATAATAAATTTCTAGAAGTTTTATTACAGTAAGTAGGAAACATTCATTTTGTTGAATACCCATTGTATTATGATTTTTATGTAAAGAAACATTCAGAATCCTTCAGCAAGACACCATTTCTGTGATACATGAGATGACCAGTTAAAACCGCATTTTATAGTATAAAGGCTTTTGAGAAATGCTAGGTACAAGAAATGTTCAAAAAGCCTTTACTAAAAGATATCAGAACTTTAATCACAAAGTGTAATCATTCAAAATGCATAAGTAAGATATACTTTTATATTTAGCCATGAAAATTATTAAGAATAAAACACACAAAGTCTGAATGAACTTGGTACTTATGGAAAACTATTTGGTAAATATATTTTATATGTATTTATAATGCTGGAAAATAAATTATATACCATATGTTTACTCTATCAGCAGTACCCTTATGTTTTAAAATTTCAATTGATGAAGGTATTTTAGTGATAGCCAGCTAAGTAAAAGCCCTACATTTGAAAAGCAGATGATTAAATTTAATATGCAGTTTTTAGGTATAGTTTATCTAATCTGGCTATTTAGTATGTTATTAAAGTGAAGTTAGGGTTAGGACCAGTGAGTTTGATCCACACAATTTTATGAAGAGATTTTAGGACATGCATTTATGAGCTCCCACTCTGTATAAAACTCTTTGGGAATATTCACAGACAGGAAAAATATGAAGACCCTGACCTTAAAAGATTGCATTCTAGTAAAGAAACAGACCTGTATATACACAAATAAGTAAATATACACAAATAAAAGATGAGTAGAAAAAACATTAAGTGTTAGCTTGGTAAAGAAGTCAGTCTTAAGTATTTCCAAAAAATAAAAAGTTTGACATATGCTAGTTTCCTCAAATTAGATAATGATTACAAAATCAGTGAATTTTGTAAAGGAAAAGGAGCCAAGGACAAAACTAAAAAAGTCAACATTTAGAACATGGATATAGAGGAAACAATAAGAAAATAATGATAATGTCCAAGATAAAAATATTTTCTACAAAAGGGGGTGTTCAGAAATTTCTAAGAAGACTTTTAGGAAGGTGAAGCCTGTGGAAAAGCCGTTGCATGTTTTCAATTCAAGGAATGGTGATGCTTTAAAGGAAACTTTCAGTAAGTAGAATGATGGGATCAGAGGCATTTAAGTTCAGCAATGAGTGGTGAGGAAGTTGAGTAGTGCTTATAGACAGACCTCTTTTAATGACACTTATTTATTAAAAATTTACAGAAGAATGGCAATGATGGGGAAATATCAGTTTGGAAGATCTGAGATTTTTACCTAAAAAGAGAGCTAAGAGAGAGAGTGAAGATGTGAACAAGTCATTGATGAATTAAAGTTCTGGAGAGATTATGAGGGAATAGAGTCAATATACAATTAGAAGAATTATCCCTGAAAGGGAAGAGTACTTCTTTTCCTCTGAACAAAGACAATGTGCTAATGGGTTAAATATGAAGAGAATGAGGTGCAGAGTATAGTGAAGTTTAGGGGATTTGCAATAAATGACCCAACTGTTTTATAACACCAGAAGTGAGATTTTCTGTTAAAACTGAGGGATAAGCAAATGGGTCTGTTGCTTGAGGATAGAAGATTTTCAGTAGAACAAATGATAACACAGGTTTTGAACTACATGAGTCCACCTTCTATGCAGAATTTTTTCAAAAGTACTGTAAATGTATTTTCTCTTATGATTTTCTTAATATTTTCTTTAGCTTTTTTGTAAGAATACAGTATATACACATAAAACATATAAAATATGTGTTAATAGACTGTTATCACTAAGGCTTCCAGTCAACAGTAGATTATTAGTAGTTAAGTTTTTGGGGAGTCAAAAGTTATATGTGAATTTCTGACTGCATGTTCAAGGGTCAACTGTAAGAATCAACCTTATGACTATGCAATATTATTTCATTAATGTTTAGGCTTTAGGAACCTAATGATTTATCATGTGAAAATAATTTTAAAGAACAACAAATTAAGTTTAAGAAAACAATGCATATGTGCTACAAATGAGTTTGCCAATAAAGTTAGAGACGATGTAAGTTGGGCAGGGATGGTGGCAATGCATAAATTGGTGGGCATTCCTAAATGTTAAGAGGAAAATTCTGGTAGTAACAAAGGAAAAGTATTATGGAAGTTGTTACTATAGACAAAGCATTTGTTTTAAAATATGTTGACTACCAAAGGTATTTTGATTGTTTCCTATCTGCCCATACTTAGCAATAAAGAATCATTTGTTTATAATTCCCAAAACAAAATTCCAACTCTTATTGGATCTCAAGGGGGAAAAAATAACTGTTGGAATGTTCAGTGTGATCAATATGAAATGAATATCATTTTAGATTAGTAAAATGGTTGTTCTCCCTGATTCTAGAAGTTTTTGTCTTTGATTTTTAGATTATGTATTGATACTAAAAGTGAGATACCAACAGAAGAATATAGGAGGAGATTATTATTTTTATCCCTTCTGAAATTTAGTAGAAACTTTAGGAAATAAATTACCAATGGAAACTCCTAACCACTTTTTCTTTGCCTTGAAGTTGTATAAAAGAGCATAAGCAACATTCAGGATAAGATGCATTTATCTCTTTAGTTATTTGCTGGGCCAATGCCACAACTATAAGATATAAATGAAGTTGAGTGAAAGCAAAAGTCAAAAAATATGCTTCAATACTTATGTAAAAGTAGAAAACATTTAAAATTTATAGTTTATCTGGGAGATAATTTGGTACATTGCTAATGCCAACCATGGACTTTTTTTCTAATATGCCTATAATTATGGTAGAGTGACCCATGCTGGAAAACATTTATTTCATTTGAAGCATGCCAACAAGAAAATTGGGGAAACTTTAATAATTTAATAAGAAGCCTCCATAGTTTAAGTAACAGGTAGAATGTAACTATATTCTTAACTATTTTCTCTTAGATACACTGCTTGAGATCTGATTCCTAATATATTCTAGATAATGGTAATCCTAATATTTAACTTGATTGTCAAGGAAATTCAGTCTTTCAAATCATCTAGCCAGAAACGCCAGATGAAATCAAACAAATATTTAAAAATATGTCTATGCTGTAAGTGAAGTGTAGTCAAAATCATTCCTGTTATTTTCAAGGTATTTCCATATGAAGTTTTCTGGATATTTCAAAATGTATACACAATACTTTCCCCTTCTATATTTGTTCACATAGAAAATTAAAAAAAATCTATTAGCAGTAGGCTTGATTTTCTTAACACATTTAGAATGTGCAATACCAATGCAGTGTATGAAAAATAATATTCCTGATAGCCCTCAGTACAGTTTCTCCCACTTTTAAGTAATTTTCTTCAGATCATTTGCATTATCACCCAATAAATAATTAGTATGATTATATAGGATTTATTAATATAGAGGAGGAAAAGGAAAAACACTTTGGTAAGATGAATGAAAAGACGTAAGAAATGTGAAGTGGAAAACAAAAAATTACTAGGATTTTTTTTTTTTTTTAGGATTGACTAGTTTCCATTAAAGATAATGTCTTTTTCATTAAAAGGATCTTTTCTAGAGAAGTGAAAACTCAGGCAGAGTTTGAGATACAAAAATTAAGTGACAGTGAAATTGTAAAATAACTCTAGGCACTTAGAGTTCATGCTTTGGGTTTGACCGAAATTATATATAATAGAGTGATCTTTTTTAGCTACTTGATATTATTTTATAAACTCACAAATTTAAGGGTAGAATTATTTAAGGCCACATCAGAACATTGCCTATGCCATCTATTTGCTCTTAATCTTTCCTTTTCATGACCTACAGAAGAAATTTCACTTAGAAGAAATCCCCAAACCTAGACTTCAAGTGTTTTATAACCTGACCCTAATCTACACATCTCTTTTCATCTTTTGTTGCTTACCACACCCATCACCCTGAAAGTAAACTTCTCCTCTTTTACTTTTTAAAAATTACAAGTTCTTCTATGACTATTCAGAAAATTATCAAACTTTTTGTCTCGGCACTAATGTCACCTTCTCTATAATAGCATATAGTTATCTTCTTATGATAGCATTTACAATTTGGATTATAATTCCTTACACATTTGTCTCCTTGATGAAGAGGACAATATCATTAATCTTGATATCATGAATGCTTGTGTACCACCTGAGGATAAATGATCAATAAAATATCTCTTAGATGAGTAAATTAAATAACACCACATTCCTCTTCATGTTTCCTTATACTCAATTTTTTTTGTTACTTTTGAGCTTCACCTCCCAAATCGGAGGTATAAAAACACCTCAAAAGCCATTGTGTGTCTTTGAAAATTACAGAAGTCTTTGTTTTATTACTCAACATTTTAGTCTTTCTTTTTAATAAATTCAAGTACAAAGTCCAATTACATTTGTGTCTGGATACTCATCATTATCATAAAAATGTCACCTTGATAGTACTTGTTAATCACAGAATCTTTTTCTTTCTTGTCCTAAAAGCCAAGTGATAATTGTATATCCCTTTTCTGCTTTGCCCTGCTCTTTTACATGAAGTAATTTCTCATCCTCTCAGGATTTAGGTGATTATATAGCAAGATTAATTATGCGCAAGAATTCCTACTTCCAATTGTATAATAACTATATCTCCTCGCAGAGTGCTTGAATTTTTTTATAAGGCTGTGACTGTGATATAGGTCATTCATTTGGATTCACAACTCTTAGGAAATCATCTTGTCTTTATGTAGAGGAGGAAGTTATGAACAGCTATGAACAGAATAATGTATGTGGAAAAATATTCACTTAAAAGTTTTAAGAATATAAATGCTCTTGGGGTGCCTGGGTGGCTCAGTCGTTAAGCATCTGCCTTCGGCTCAGGTCATGATCCCACGGTTCTGGGATCGAGCCCCGCATCGAGCTCCCTGCTCTGCAGGAAGCCTGCTTCTCCCTCTCCCACTCCCCCTGCTTGTGTTCTCTCTCTCATTGTCTCTCTCTCTGTCAAATAAATAAATAAAATCTTAAAAAAAAAAAAAGGGGGCGCCTGGGTGGCTCAGTTGGTTAAGCGACTGCCTTCGGCTCAGGTCATGATCTTGGAGTCCCGGGATCGAGTCCCGCATCGGGCTCCCTGCTGAGCAGGGGGTCTGCTTCTCCCTCTGCCCTCTTCCCTCTCATGCTCTCTGTCTCTCATTCTCTCTCTCTCAAATAAATAAATAAAATCTTTAAAAAAAAAAAGAATATAAATGCTCTTTCCTCAAAAAACAAAAACAGGAACAAAACTATTTGTCCTTGAATTTTATGAGCAACATTTTAGCTACTCCTTTTTTACTTTTGTCCCTACCTTTTTTCCTCAAATTATTGAGTACTCCTCCACTTACTTTGGTGTTTAACACTAAACAAATGAATAAGTAAAAAGAAATCCTAGGAATTCTGGTTTTGGAAGATCAAAAAGAAAACCATGTGCTGAATGAATTGGTAATATTTATTAGAGTTTCAAATTAGATGTTGGCAAAGTTGAATTCCCAAATATAACCATTCTTTAGACAGGAAGTGAAAATATCTTCCTCTGTAAATTAGTAAATCAGCAGTGTTATTATATATTTCAGTTTCTTTTGAGTTTGATGAGTTAGTAGCATAAGTCAAGTCAATTTGGGGACTTACATATTTTTAGAAGTTCCTCTGTAATAGGATTCTGGCAGAAACAGTTATTAGAGGAGTAACTAAAGACAGTTTTAATGAGGTATTGGTAGTATTAAGAGAGCCAACCAGGGGGGCACATGGGTGGCTCAGTTGTTGAGCGTTTGCCTTCGGCTAGGGTCATGATCCCAGGGCCCTGGGATGGAGCCCTACATCGGGCTCCCTGCTCAGCAGGGGGCCTGTTTCTCCCTCTCCCCACTCATGCTCTCTCTCGCTTATCTCTCTCTGTTAAATAAATAAAATCTTAAAAAAAAAAAGCCAACCAGGTTGATGATATACCCAGGATTTAGCAAGAATATAAAGTCATTACCACCCCAAGGAACTTCAGAGGGTGCTGAAATCATGGGGCCTTCCAAACAGAGCTGTACTGTTTGATAAACATAAGACAACCACTGCTAAGATTGGCAGTGGGGCAGGTTTCTGAAAGAGTAAATAACAAAACCTCCCTCTCTCTCCCTACCCTCAAATCATTGGCTGAAGCCTCCTATAAGTCAAACTACACTGGAAAATATTCCATAGCAGTCATTGTCCTGAGACCCAGTGGGAGGGGAAGGATGATGAGTTGGATTAAAGGACCTCACAGAGGCTGTTCAGCCCACACACTTACTCTGCAACAAAGAGCACATTTTTGATGTTGAAAATGTTAATGATTTTCAAATTTGATTTCCATCCTCTTGGATACTTTTTTTTTACACTGTGGTTCAGTGATGAAAGGTGAATAAGGTGAATAATTTTGAATGGTGAATAATTTTGCTATAAACCCTGTGATTAAATTTTAAAAATATCCTATCATGGTGACTAACATAATATAATAAAATTAAATTAAAAAAATATCCTATCACATTTGAAAAGCGTAGGCACTGGACTTCAGCAAGGGAGAAATAACATTTCCATAGGACCATCCTTGGATACAAATAATAACAAATTTAGAACATTTTTTCTTCAGAGATACGTTGCAATGGGGAATTAAAAGAGCTAAAACATGGAAAATATAGGTCTTTTAAAAATATTTATTGGACACAAAGAGAGAGAGAGAGCGCACAAGTAGGGAAAGTATCAGGCAGAGGGAGAAGCAGGCTCCCCACTGAACAGGAAGCCCGAAGAAGGGCTCGATCCCAGGACTCTGGGATCATGACCTGCGCTGAAGGCAGACACTTAACTGACTGAGCCACCCAGGGGCCCCTGAAAATATAGGTCTTATGTAAGTGAAGGTAGATAGTGAATTTATTCTTATATACTCATGCCCAGGAAAGTTCTTGGTGTGCATTAAGGTCTTAGTCTCCATTGCATTGCACATTACAAAATATTTTTGATTTCCAGGGCTGTTACTAGCTCTCTTAGTAGGCTTATGTAAGTCATCTACTCAGCATCATTTTCTGGGCCTATCATGTGGGATCAATACTTACATAAGGTTGTCTCAAGCATTACTTAAGATTATAAATTGAATTGTATAATTCTTCCATTTTTTTAGATCACAAAGATCAAATATCAATGATTTCATATGGCTCAACCAAACTCATTGTAAATCTCCTTTGTTTGCTTTAATGTGGAACATTGAAGGAATTAAAAATTTAACGGCTTTCATTTCATTTTCAATCTTTTCAAATAATCTTAGATACTAAGACTTTAGAGGCTAAAAAGCAGATCTTACTTTATTCTTGTTAATGAAAGCTATTAATCATTAACATTAATTGAATGCTATTTATGTGCTACACACATTGCTAAAGACATAAATTTGTTTTTGTATTTTTGTTTTTTCCATAATGTAAGAAATTTAAGTTGTAGGAGAATATTTTTCTTACAAATCAACAGAGGATTTTACAGTTGAGTAGGAAAAGAAAAATCACAGCATCTAATCATTTCCCCCGAACTGCATGCAGGACAGTGTTGCCCACTATGCTCACTATCCCGTTTCTGCTAACATTTAGATCTCCAAACTGAGTATGTTTCAATTGATTAGACTTTTACTCTCTAAAGTACAATGGCATATCATTGTGTTTTCCTCAGATTACAATTTAATTGGCATTTACTTGTTTTTGAACTATTTGGCCACAAGGTTACAGAAATACCTTATTTTGTTCTCATGGAAAGATACTCCCATATTAACTATGATTAGATCAATGAGTTTAGCTTTGAGAGAGAATCCTTATTTTCTAATGACTTTGAGTAATCTTTTCGGTGTCATTGACCTGCTGCAAATGCATGGGCAAAGTGCTATGAGAGCAATAGAGTAGCCACAGATTTTCCCTTGTTGAAATAAGAATGTGACGTGGCAATATTTATAAAGTTTACTTTCCGGAGAAAGAAAACTCATCTCATTCTTGGTATGAGGGCATTTTCAATCATACTGTTCCTAATTTATAGAATTAGCAGGACCAAAAGGGCTTTGTAAAAGTTTCTTCATGCTTAGTTGCTCTTGATGACTTAAAGCAGGGCTTGTATAACTATAGCCCATAGGCCAGATGATATCCACTGCTACCTGTTTTTGTAAACAAAAATGTACTGGAACCCAGCCACATATTGTCTTATATATTTTCTACATCTGCTTTCATACTACAATGGCAGAGTTGAGTAGTTATGACAGACATGGTATGGCCCCCAAAGCCTAAAATAGTTACTATTAGGCTGGTTACAAAAAATAAAGAGAAAAAGAAAAAGAAAAACTCTGTCTTGTAGTCATGGGTTAAAAAGATACAGAGGAGTACAGATTTGGACAGTTGTAGAGCTTTATTTCATACCTAGATCACATTCAGAATTCTGATTTAAATTTTGAACAGCAAAATAATTGCTAACCTACAAATGCCTGATGCAATGAGAGCTCTTTTACAATTGCTATGAACCCTGCTGGGTCAAATAAAGTATCATTAGAATAGCATGGTGCCTTACATATAAGACAGTGACTAATAGCTCATTCTTGAGTTCATATTTGAGTGCTTATATGTACTATGTACTGGAATATATCCATGAAAAACACACGGCTCTATCCCTCAATATGTTCACTGCCTTGGAGAGATGGACAAATAAACAATTTAAAACTCTGATTGTAATTATCTTCCTTGTAGTATTTAAAGAGTTGTATAAGCCCATATTGAACCTAACTCTGTATGCTTGAGGATGGTGAGGCTTGGTGGAAAGTGATAGCAAGTGTTTATATCTGTCTTCAAAGAAGATGGGTCTTACATATGTTTTGGTCTTTTCTCAGTATGTAAATAATATAACTTTTAAGAACACGTATAATTCCTTAGTGCAAAGCCATTGGTGGGATCTGATGTCAGAAACATTTCCTATTCCATAGTCTGCTGAAATTCCAGCATTAGGTACTACTCCTTTTCCACCTTTGGCTTTTGAGCAGTATAATGGGTACTTTAATATGTCAACTTATCTGGCCAATGGAGTACACAGACACTTGGTCAGAAATTATTCTTGGAGTTTCTGTGAGGGTTTTTGGGATGACATTAATATTTAAATTGCTAGATTGAGCAACACGGATTGGATGAGGCCCACACACTTAAGAAAAGCAGTCAGTTGAATGCTTGAACAAAATGCTATCTTTCCCTGAGTAAGAGGGAATTCTGCCTGACTGCCTTCAAACTTGTACTACAGTCCATTTACAGAGAAATACACAGTTATCCATCTACCTATCTATATATGTACATCTCCTAGGGTTTCTTTTTCTAGAGAACTCTAATACAGACAGTTATAACTTGCTATTTGTTTTTTGAATATGTTAGATCTGACCAATAACACACCATGAATCATGTTTCAGATTGCAAATATTCTGAGAGAAAGAAGAGAGGAAATTAAGACTGATGTTTGTTTAAAGTTCTCTTTATAGGAAAAATCAACCTTAGCAGCATGTGTTCCTCACAACCAACGTGCAACACAAGTAGAAAACGCAAAGGCCTGGTTGTAACCAATTCCTTCCATAGTATTATAGAATTTGTGCTAGAGTTGAGTTTATTCCTTAAGGACATTTAGACAAATTTATTTAATTAAAACTCCATATCCTTGAGGTCTACATCAATAATGTCCACATTCTATAATATTCTGTACATATAGCAAAGCGCATACATGGGAAAAGGTGGGATAATTGAGGTCATGTAATTTATCATGGCAATAAACTTCTAATAAAGATGTGTATCTTATACTACTAAGAAAAGTAGAGAAGATTTTACTAATTATTTTGTAACTTACCATAGTTCTTTTTGAATATGTAAAAGTAGACATACCCCAAGGATATAGAAATCTAGTTTTTACAACATGAGTCAACATGTGAAAAATTTTGATTTTCTATGACTTTGTATAGCTATATCTATTGGTTTTTATTTTAAGCACTGAAATGATTAATCAGTTTAACAATGCAAGTGGCAAATGGGTGTGTGTGTGCTATTTTGTACTTTTTTCATTTTGCATTAGCATATTGTAACCGTGAATAACTCAATCCCATTAAAGTAAACAAATTAACTTGTTTCATTTTTCACAACTAATATTATACTGGTGAAACTTGGTTTCTTCTCTCTTGTTTTTTTCTGATTCCATGATATTGTGGAATCTGTATTCTAGAAATCTCTGGGCTCAGATTTCTCGCCTGTAAAATAAGGGAGATGGATAAGATTATCTCTAGATCCTCTTCCAATCTAAAATTCTGCTTTAATATAAAGTATTTTTATGCCTAATTTGTTCAGTTTGCCCTGCATTAATAAAATTTTTCAGACAATGATCAAAGATTAGTATTTTTTAAACTTGAATACCTTTTTGTGCATGTATACTGATGATTCAGTACAGAGTCATCTCAATTATTTGAAAGTTTCTTTGAAAATGAGGTATTTTCATGCTGAATTAGTGTTAACAGGTGTTTTATTTCTCAATTTGGCTCTAAGTAGTCACTTCTTAAAATTTATGTTCTGTTGGTTTCTTGCATGTAGATGAATACACAACAAGATAAAATGATTTCTACAGCCTTGGCTCAAAATAGTCTTTTTTTTTTTTTTTTTTTTTTTTTTTTAAGGTTATAAAAATTTTTTTTTTTTTTTTTGTTTAAAAATTTTTTTTTTTTTTTTTTTTTTTTGCATTTTTAAGGTTACAGTAATTCATTTGGCTACTTGTAGTTACATGCCTTACTGAAATATGTATCTTATGCCTCAATTGTTTGTTTGTTTGTTTACATTCTTACTGTTCAGTTAGTTCCAACTTTCTTGGTGTAAAAACAAACTAAAGATTGTTCCTAGTTCATGATGGCTTGACTTAAGATTGTTTAACTTTATGATGGTGGGAAAGTGATATACATTCAGTAAAAACCGTATTTCACATTTTGAATTTTGCTCTCTTTCAGGATAGTGATTTGAGTACAATGCCCTTTTTGATGCTAAGATGTGGCAGGGAGCCACAGCTCCCAGCCAGCCATGTGATGATGAGTATAAACAGCAAATGCACTTACAAACATTCTGTACCCATATAACCATTCTGTTTTTACTTTCAGTATTCAGCACATTATGTGAAATATTCAATACTTTCTTATAAAACCAGCTTTGTATTAGATGATTTCGCCCTGCCATAGGTTAATGTAAGTGTTCTGAGCATGTTTAAGTTAGGTGAGGCTAAGCTACGATGTTCAGTAGGTGTATTAAATACATTTTCAACTTAAAATATTTTCAACTTTGAGTTTAACAAGACCTAACCCAAGATCTAACCCCATCTTTTTTTTTTTTTTTTTAAGATTTTATTTATTTGACACAGAGAGACACAGCAAGAGAGGGAACACAAGCAGGGGGAGTGGGAGAGGGAGAGGGAGGAAGCAGGCTCCCTGCGGAGCAGGGAGCCCGATGCAGAGCTCAATCCCAGGACCCTGGGATCATGACCTGAGCCAAAGGCAGACACTTAACAACTGAACCACCCAGGCACCCCAAGACCTAACCCCATCTTAAGTTGAGGAAGATCTGTATGTAGTTTTGATCTTGAAATTCTGCCAAAATAACAAGAAGCAAGAAAACTAGCATGCATGAAATAAAAAGCAAATTATTGGGGGAAGGAAATTTGACAACAGAAGCTAAACTAAGAACCAGGACAGATGCAGTACATAAAATAATCACTTTTATACTTTTTATGAATTCATATTTCTTAATACCCTGTGGGAATTACTTCGCTGGTAAATTCTAATTTCCCCCAAATATATTCTTGGCTATGTCTAGGCAAGGAGAATTAAAAGGTAAGTTACCTTGATTGGCAAAATGATAACCACAAATATAATCTTTCTCTCTCTCTCACACACACATACATATTCACAACTCCCCTAATCCTTTCACTCAAACTTGTTAAATCATTTTAGTATCATGCAAAGAAACAGATCATTTGGTGAAATACTACAAAGATGTAATGTTTCTTTTCAATACTTGGAATAGCTTCAATTTTTCAGGAAGACCTTATGATAGTCACTCTCAGAGCATCATATACTTTTTAATACATTAAAATTATAATTTTTCATTTATTATTGAAATCATATTTATTTTCCCTACCTCTAGCCTATAAGTTCCATTTGCGCATGGAGCATTTTTTGTTTGTTCACCATTGTATTCTCTTCATCTAACTACCTGGAAGATGAGCTCGGTAGTTATTGTCAAATGAATCAAGGATTGTGGCTCCAGTGATAGGGTTCAATAAAAACACAGGGACTTCAAGGGGAATCAGGTATTCTATTAGTACAAAGATTTTATAATACTTATAAATATCAAGCAAAAGATAATTTATTTCATTGTCTTCCTGTCAAACTTGGAGAATGGTTTCATGTAATGGATGCAAGATTGCCAGGATGTCTTCTAAAATTGCTGATGGGTTAAGTTTGTGTCGAACAAAAATGCATATTTAATAGGAGTTGCTGGATCAAAATGATATGCATGGATTGTAATAGTTTATATTACCTATATACTTTATTAATACAGATATTTGTTTTTGATAATAGTCCTTCTAACAGGAATGAGATGCTATCTCAATGTACTTTTAATTTGCCTTTGCCTGATGACTAGTGAAGTTGAGCATCTTTTCATATACCTGCTGGCCATTTGTCTATCTTCTTTGAAGAAATGTCTGAGGTCTTATACTCATTTTTAATTGGGTTATTTGTGGGGATTTTTTTGTGATTGAGTTTTGTGAATTTTTAATATACTTTAGATATCAATATTTTATCACTGTATATGGTTTGCAAATATATTTGGCCCAAATTGTAGTTTGTCTTTTCATTCTGTTGACTGTTTACTTTGCTATGGAGAAGCTTTTTCGTTTGATGCAGTCCCACTTGTTTATTTGTTCCTTTGTTGTTTGTTACTTTTGGTGTTATACGCAAGAAATCGTCACCAAGGCCGATGTCAAGAACATTTTTCTTATGTTTTCTTCTTAGAGTTGTGCAGTTTCAGGTCTTAGGCTTCAGTTTTTTCATTCATTCTGAGTTGAGTTTTGAATATGGTTTAAGAACCATTTTTTGAAGGGACTATCCAATCCCTGTTGTGTATTCTTGGTTCACTAGTAAAAGATCAGTTGACTATAGATGTGTGGATTTATTTTTGGATTATCTGTTCTCTTCCATTGGTCTAAATGTCTATTTTTATGCCAATACCAAATCGTTTGGATTACTGCAGCTTTGTAATATGTTTTGAAATGAGGAAATGGGATGCTTCTGACTTCTTACTCTTACTCAAATTTGTTTTGGTTATTTAGTGTCTTTTGTGCTTCTATATTAATTTTAGGATTGTTTTATTATATCTGTAAAAATGACACTGGGATTTTGGTCGGTTTATGTTAAATCTATAGATTACTTTGGATACTATGAATATTTTTAAAATAGGAATTCTTTTAAAGCATGAGCACAGATATCTTTCCATTTACTTGTCTTTTCAAATTTCTTTCATATTTTATAGTTTTCAGTGTGCCAGTCCTTCACCTCATTGTTTAAACTTATTCCTAAATATTTCATTATTTTCATTGCTATTACAAGTAGAATTGTTTTCTTGTTTTCCTCTTCAGATAGTTCATTGTTAATGTTTAGAAAGGATGGTCCACCACATGCAAAGCAATCAATGTGATACACATTAACAGAATGGAGGTTAAAAATCATAAGATCACCTCAGTAGGTGAATATAAAACATTTGATAAAATTTAACATACTTTCATAATAGAACTGTTAATAAATTAGGTATAGAAGGAATTTATCTCAACACAGTAAAGTGAAAATCCAGAAGCTCACATCATACTCAATGGTGAAAACTAAAGGATTTTCCTCAGTGATCAGAAAATAGGCAAAGATGATCACCCTCACCTCTTCTATTCAACAGAATCCTGGAAGTCCTAGTCAGAGTGTTTAGGGATCATAAAAAGAAATAAAAGACATCAAAATCAGAAATAAGTAAAATAATAAAATAATATGTTTTAAGAGGACATGTTTATATCATATATTTATATGGTTTATATCATAGATTTATATGATTTATATCATATATTTACTTATATTTAAAGACCTAAAGACTCTACCAAAAAGCTGTTAGAACTAATAAATTTAGTAAAATGTCAGGATACTCAAATATACTTGATCTTTACAAATATAAATGATCTTTAAAAAGATGATACCAGTTACTTTTCACTTCCCTACTTATATTTTGGGACCTGTCAGGTATCTATTTGGTCTCATGGAATCCCTGATACTAGGAATCCTTTGCTTGTTTGTTTTTTTAAGACTTTAATTTCTTAGAACATTTTTAGATTGTACAACAAACTTGAGAGGAAGGTGCCAAAATTTCCCACATTCTTCTTGTCTCCATACATATACAGCCTCATTCACTATCAACATTACTCATCAAAATGTACATTTATTTAAAAAGGATTAACCTACTTTAACACATTATAATCACTCAGAGTTCATAGTTTATTTTAAGATTCACCCTTGGTGTTATCCATTCTATGGTTTTGGACAAGTGTATAATGACATGTATTCATTATTATAATACCCTACAGTGTATTTGCATTGACCTAAAAATCTTCTGTGTTCTACCTATTCATCTCTCCCACCCCTGGCAATCACAGATCTTTTTATTGTCTCTACAGTTTTGTCTTTTCCAGAATGTCATGTCACTGTAATCATATAGTATATAGCCTTCTAAGATTGGATTCTTTCATTTACTATTATGATTTTAAGTTTACTCCATCTCTTTTGTGGCTTGGTATTTAATTTCTTTTTAGTGCTGAATAATAATTTATTGTCTGGATATACCACAGTTTATACATTTAACTTAAAGACATCTTGTTTGCTTCTAAGTTTTGGCAATTATGACTAAAGCTGCTATAAACATCTGAGTGCAGATTTTTGTGTGGATATAAATTTCCAAATCCCTTGGGTAGATACAAAGGACTGTGATTGCTGGATTATATGGTAAAAATATGTTTAATTTTGTAGGAATCCACCAAACTGTTTTCCAAAGTGACTGTACTATTGTGCATTGCTACCAGCAATGTATGAGAGTTCCTGTTGTTACACACCTTACCATTATTTGTTGTCAGTATTCTCGAATTTGGCCATTCCAGTAGGTTTGTAGTGGTTTCTCATTGTTGTTTTAACTTGCATTTCCCTGATAATATATGATTTGGAGTCTCTTTTGTATGCTATGTAGTCATCTGTATATCTTCTTTGGTGGGATGTGTATCAAGTTTTTGGCCCATTTTTAACCCAATTATTTTCTTATTGGTGACTTTTAAGAGGTTTTTATATTTTCTGGAGAGTAGCCCCTTATGAGAAATGTTTTGCAAATATTTTCTCCCAGTCTGTGTCTTGACTTTTAATTCTTCTTTGATATTGTCTTTAGAGTAGCAAAAGTTAGTAATTTTAATGAACTCTAGCTTATCAATTATTTTTTCATGGCTGTGTTTGGTGTTGTAGCTAAAAAGTCATCCCTATACTCAATGTCATCTAAGTTTTCCTATATATTGTCTTCTAGGAGTATTATAGTTTTACATTTTACATTTAGGCCTCTGGTCCATTGTGAGTTAATTTATGTGAAGAGTAAAAAGTCTGTCTCTAGATTCATTATTTTGCATGTGGATTTCCAGTTCTAGTACCATCTGTTGAAGAAACTATCTTTGCCCCATTGTATTTCCTTTGCTTCTTTGTTAAAAGCCAATGTTGACATATTTCAGGTCTGTTTCAGGGCTTTCTCTTCTGTTCCATCAATTTATGTGTTCTGTCACCAATAACAAACTCTTGATTACTACAGCTTTCTAGTAAGTTTTGAGGTCAATTAGTCCTCCAACTTTGTTCTTCATCAATATTGTGTTGGTTATTCTGAGTCTTTTCCCTCTTCATGTAAACTTTGGAACCAGTTTGTCAATATTCATAAAATAACTTAAGATTTTGATGGGGATTACATTAAATCTATAGGTCAAGTTGGCAAAAACTGATATCTTGGCAATATTGAGTCTTCCTACCCATGAACATGGATAAGTCTACATTTATTAACTTTTTCTTTGATTTTATTTATCATACCTTTGTAGTTTTCCTCATAGAGATCTTTGTTTTGTTTTGTTTTTTTAGACTTATACCTAAATATTTTGGGAATACTTACGTGAATGATATCACATTTTTCTTTTCAAATTCCACCTGTTCATTGCTGGTGTATAGAAAAGCAATTGACTTCTGTATATTAACGTTATATCCTACAGTCTATATAATAAACTACCATATTATCTGAAAACAGAAAGTTTTATGTCCTCCTTTTCCATCTATATATATTTTTATTTCCTTTTCTTAGCCTTATTGCATTAGTAAGGACTTAGAGTACAATATTGAAAAGGAATGGTGAGAGGGTACATTCTTGACTTACACCTGATCTTAGTGGAAATGCTTTGAATTTCTCACCTTTGAGTATAATGTTAGCTGTAGGTTTGTTGTAAATAGCATCTGCCAAGAGATGAGAAAGTTTCCCTCTATTCCTCGTTTACTGAGTTTGTCACGATTTTTAAGTTGTTTTTCTGCATCTTTTGAAAAAATCATGCATCTTTTCTTTTTTGGCTTATTGATGTGATGGATTACATGCATTGATTTTCAAATGTTGAACCAACCTTGCAAACCCCAGAATAAATCCCACTTGATTGTAGCATATAATTATTTTTATACTTTATTGAGTTCAATTTGCTAATACATTGTTGAAGGGTTTTGCACCCATGTTCATGAGATAGATTAGTTTGTAGTTTTCTTCTGATGTCTTTGTCTGCTTTTGGTGCTAGGCTAATAATGCTGGCTTCACAGAATGAATTAAAAAGTATTCCCTGCTCCCCCTGCTTGTGCACACTCTCTCTCTCTCTCAAATAAATAAATAAAATCTTAAAAAAAAAGAGAGAGAGAGAGAAGGAAAAGATAAACCACAGTCTGGAAGAAAATAGTTGCAAATCACGTATCTCATAAAGGACCTGAATCAAAAATATATAATGAAACGTCAAAGTTGAATAATAAGAAAACGGTTCTAGAAGAATGGACAAAAGAATTGAACAGACTTCACCAAAGAAGATACACAGATGGTGTCAAGTAACACATGAAAAGATGTACAGCATCTGTAGTCCTTAGGGAAATGCGAATCAGAGCTGCAATGAGGTACCACAGTACGCTGATACTAGAAAGTCTATAGTTGTAAAGATAGGTCATATCAGGTGTTGGTGAGGATGTAGAGCAACTGGCCCTTTCATACACTGTTGGTGGGAATGTCAAGTTGTTCACTTTGGAAGAAGTTTGGCAGTTTCCTAACAAGTTAAGCATATACATTCTATATGGCCCAGCCATTCCACTGCCAGATGCTTAGCCAAGAGAAATAAAGTGGATGTCCATGCGGAGGCTTGTACAGGAATATTCATAGCAGTTTTGTTTGTAATAATAAAAAGAAGTATTCCCTTGGTTCTATACTCTGAAACAGATTGTAGAGAATTGGTATAATTTCTTCCTTAAATGTCTGTTTGCATTCATTAGTGAACCCATCTAGACCTTGTGTTCCTTATTGGAAGATTAATTACTCAATTTCTTAGATATAGGCCTGTTTAGATCATCTATTTCCTCTCATGTTAATTTTATCCACCTTGTGTCTTTCAAAGAATTGGTCCATTATATCTATGTTATTAAATTTGTAGGCATAGAGGTGTTCATAGTATTCCTTTATTATCCTTCTAATTTCCATGGGGTTTGTAGTGACGTCCATTCTTTCATTCTTGATATTAGTGATTTGGGTCCTCTCCTTTTCTTAGTTTCCTTGGCTACAGTTTGTTGCTTTTAATTATTTTTTTTTAAGGAGTGCACTTGTGATGAGTGCTGGGTGTTATATGTAAGTGATGAATCACTAAATTCTACTACTGAAACTAATATTACATTACATGTTTACTAACTAGAATTTAAATAGAAACTTGAAATGTAAAAGATATCTTTTTTTAAAAAGCCCGTTTTTATTGATTTTATGTATTGCTTTCCTGCTTACAATTTTATTGATTGTTGCTCTAATTATTATTTCTATTATTATTTCTTTTATTCTGCGTATTTGATTACTTAGATTACTAATGATAGATCTTCTTTTCTAATATATGTATTCAATTTTATAAGTTTCTCTCTAAGCACTGCTTTCATTGAATTCCACAAAATTTGGTTAGTTGTGTATTTTCATTTAGTTCAAAATATTTCTTTGACCTGTGTGTTACAAAGAAGTGCACAATGTTTTTTGTGTTGGTTTATTTTTTGTTTTGTTTTCTTTGAAATTTGCAAGTTTCACTATTATATGTTGAGCTGTTGACCTATTTTTACTGATTTTGAGGGAGGTTCTTTGTGCATCCTGGACTTGAATGCCTGTTTCTTTCCCCAGATTAGGGAAGTTCTCAGCTATAATTTGTCCAAATAAGCTTTCTATCCCTTTCTCCTGCTCCTCATCCTCTGGGACCCCTATTATTTGCATATTATTTCACTTTATGTAGTCACTGAGTTCTTTAAGTTTCCATTCATGATCTAATAGTTTTCTGTCTCTCTTCTGTTAAGCTTCCTCATTTTCCATCATTTTATCTTCCATATCACTGACTCGCTCTTCTGCCTCTTTCATCCTCATTTTTATAGCCTCCATTTGGGACTACATCTAGGTAATAGCATTTTTAATTTCAGCCTGACTAGATTTTAGTTCCTTTATTTCTACTCTAAGGGATTCTCTAGTATCTTCTATGTTTTTTTTCACACTCAGCTAGTATCTTTATAACCTTTGCTTTAAATTCTAATTCAGACAATCTTACTTATATCAATATCGATTAAATCCCTGGCAGTGAGTACTACCTCTTGTTCTTTCTTTTTGGGTGAATTTCTCCATCTCCTCATTTTGTTCAGAAAAGAAAAGAAGAAAGAAAAAGAGAGAAAAAAAAAAACAATAACAAAAACCTCAGGAAGTGTTTCTGGTGTGTGCTGTGTACACTCTGCTGTTGTATTTTGGCGGCTCTTTCCCACTGGTCCATCCTCTACAGAGTTCCTCCTTGCTTGTAGTGGGGAGTGTTTGGATCTTTAACTCGGTGTGCTTTGATTTGTTTGTCAAGATAAACCTGGAAAAGAAAAAAGAAAAGAAGAAGATGGAGAAAGAGAAGAAGAGCAGCCTAATCCAAGACAAAAGGAAAAGGAACAAAAATGCGAACAAACAACTATAAGCCTGTTTCCAAAGAATAAGCAAGAAAGAAGGAAAAAAGAGTAAGGAAAGAAGAAAAGAGGAAAAAAAAATAAGATGCCTGATCCAAAAAGTAAGAGAAGGAAACAAACCAGCAAATGAACAAAAAATTATAAGCCTGACACCAAAAAAAAAAGAGAGAAAAGAGAAAAGAATATATATATTATATAATATATATTAATTCATATTGATAAGAATATATATATATGATAAAAAATAAGATCTAGAGAAGAAAAACTTAAAAATTTTAAAACTTAAGAAAAGAGGAAAAAGAAAAAAAAAAAAAGACTGGTTCTATTTCCACCAGAAGCTGATGTTTTGGAGCATTCTTTATTCAGTAGACTTGGTACATGCAGAGGCCTGTGTTGGTCTTCTGAGGGAGAGGCTTGCTTTGCTGGCTCACAAACTGACTTGTCCTTGTAAGGCACCACTGTCAGGTCCACTGGAAGGGCTGTGTTTCTCTCAAGTCCGGTGGGTGAGTGGGGGGTGGTGGAGGAGGAAGAATATAGCATCACCCCACCCTCTTGTCCCCAGGAGGGATACTCCCCTCCCCTGGAGGAGAGCCTTGCAGTGTGCACTATTTTTCTGTCCCCAAAAAGCAGTCACACAGTGCACGCACAGAGGCTAGATTTTATTGTAATGCTCAACAAAAAGCTGGAACCGGGTTATTGACCATCTGGGCATGACTCAGTCCCCTACCCCGTTCTGTCCAAAAAAAGCAGCCACAGAGGCTTGAATCTACTGTGGCATATAATGAAAAGCAGTGGACATGTTATCTGCATTCTGCCCAGGTCACTGCTCTGCTCAGTTTAGCCACAGAAAAGCAGCCACTCAGTGCACACACAGAGGTTTAAACCTATTGTGGCTCACAGGGAAAAGTTAAGAGGTTTTCTGCCTTCTGTGCTCACTTCTGACCCTGTTGTTGAGCACCAGTCAGTGGCTCCCAGCTGGCCTTTTGTCCTTGGAGAGGCAGAATACACTCTATCATATGTACTCCAGGAAGGGAAGTGATCTCTCCCTGTGCAACCCAGGGGATCTCTTCACTATAGCTTATTGTGCAGTCCCTACGTGCTGCACTCTCTCCCACTTTCTTCCTCTCCCTGACTTTGCTCCGTGAAAAGGGTTCCCTCCCCTTTGTGGCCAACTCCGCTTTCCTCTCCCCCAATTCATGGCTTCAGATCTCACATCTACCACATTCTCTCCCTCCAACTGTGCAGATTGTTTCCTTAATCCTCAGATAATATTCTTAGTTGCTCAAAATGGTTGGATGTTGAACTTGCTGTGTTCGAAGGATGAGGCAATCTCAGGGTTCCCCTACTACTCCACCATCTTAACTCTGTCCTATAGCATTTTCGTTATCCATTCATTCATTAATGGACACTTAGGTAACTTTCATATCTTGGCTATTATAAATAATGCTACAATAAATACGTGGGTGCATATATTTTTTCAAGTTAGTGTTTTCATTTTCTTCAGGTATATACCCAGAAGTGCAATTGCTGGGTCATATGGTAGTTCTATTTTTTAATTTTTTGGAGAACTTCTATACTGTTTTCGAGAGAGGCTGTACCAATTTATATTCCCACCAACAGTGAGCAAGGTTTCCTTTTACTCTGTATTCTTGCAAAGTTGTCATTTATTGTCCTTTTGATGATAGCTATCTAACTGGTGTGTGGTGATATCCCACCTTGCTTTTTATTTGTATTTCCCTGATGTGTAGTGATGTTTAGGATCCTTTCATGTACATGTTGGCCATCTGTGTCTTCTTTGGAAAAAATGTCTAGTCAGATCTTCTGACCATTTTTAAGTCTTTTTTTATTTTCTGGTTTGGGTCTTTTTTTTTAATTTTTTTTTTTATTTTATTACGTTATGTTAATCACCGTACATTACATCATTAGTTTTGATGTAGTGTTCCATGATTCATTGTTTGTGTATAACACCCAGTGCCCCATTCAGTATGTGCCCTCTATAATACCCATCACCAGACTAACCCATTCCCCCACCCCCCTGCCCTCTAGAACTCTCAGTTTATTTCTCAGAGTCCATAGTCTCTCATGGTTCATCTTCCCCTCCTATTCCCCTCCCCTTCATTTTTCCCTTCCTGCTCTCTTCTTCTTCTTCTTTTTTTTTTTAACATATAATGTATTATTTTTTTCAGAGGTACAGGTCTGTGATTCAACAGTCCTACACAATTCACAGTGCTCACCATAGCACAAACCCTCCCCAATGTCTATCACCCAGCCACCACATCCCTCCCATCCCCACCACTCCAACAACCCTCAGTTTGTTTCCTGAGATTAAGAATTCCTCATATCAGTTGAGATCATATGATACATGTCTTTCTCTAATTGACTTATTTCACTCAGCATAATACCCTCCAGTACCATCCACATCTTTGCAAATGGCAAGATTTCATTCCTTTTGATGGCTGCATAATGTTCCATTGTATATATACACCACATCTTCTGTATCCATTCATCTGTCGATAGACATCTTGGCTCTTTCCATAGTTTGGCTATTGTGGACATTGCTGCTATAAACATTGGGGTGCATGTACCCCTTCAGATCCCTACATTTTTATTTTTTGGGGTAAATACCCAGTAGTGCAATTGCTGGATCGTACGGTAGCTCTATTTTCAACTTTTTGAGGAACCTCCATACTGTTTTCCAGAGTGGCTGCAACAGCTTGCATTCCCACCAATAGTGTAGGAGGGTTCCCCTTTCTCCGCATCCCCGCCAACATCTGTCG